>NW_013666496.1:377687-388967 GCF_000517525.1 Limulus polyphemus
TGACGGGGATTCGAACCCGCGACCCTCAGATTGCGAGTCGAGCGACTTAACCACCTGGTCATGCCGTGCCCCCTTTCTTTTAAACTATCATTTTAGCATTAATCACATAGTCAGTTATTACTGATAATTGCACAATATCCTTATCCTTGGTAAAACTGGAATTTTACGTGAATCGCATGTTAAGTAATTTTCCTGTTACTTATGACTATATCTGGATTTCCCAAAGCCAAACAGTAAGTATAGATTATAAAAATCAATTGTGTGATATCCGAATGATAAACTACAGCAGATTACAAACTGAAAATCGGAAATAATGATCAATTTCACTCAGCATAATCAAGAGATAGAAATACTAAGTGAATTGAGAAAGACCAAGAGATTAAAGAAAATATAACATAATTACCATACAGAAAAAAAAGGTGGCGTCTGAGTTTATTAAAATGAGCTTGGAGACTCTCATGGATCAGTAGAGGAGTTTCTGTCGGTCCTGAATGATGAAAAATTATCTTTAGTAGCGCTACCTGTCCATTCCTAATAATAACTCAAGCACGACCGGAGCGGATTGTTTTGGTAGAAGGTTGAGTATATTTGTTTAAGAGCAAAGCCACATTGGTCTATTTGCTGTGTCCACCGCGGGGGTATCGAACCCCGGATCTTAGCATTGTAAAACCGTAAACTTACCATTGTCCCCACCGGGGAGGGAGACAGGTTGAGTTCCAAACTTTCTTCAGAGGTCTTCGAATCCCCGTCCCACCAAACATGCTCGGTCAATCCCATTATTCGTTGGTAAAAGAGTAGCCCAAGAGTTGGCGGTGGGTGGTGATGACTAGCTGCCTTCCCTCTAGTCTTTCACTGCTAAATTAGGGACGGCTAGCGCAGATAGCCCTCATGTAGTTTTGCGCGAAATTCAAAACAAACCAAGCCAATCAGGAAGATTACATGAACTCTTGCATTACCAACGTTTTCCTCAATAACAGTCTCTCATATTTCCACATAAATCCTCAAAAAGTGACATTCAGTTGTAATGGAGAAGAAAACTAAATCTCTTAGTTATAACCATGAAAGTTAAAATATCTCAACAAATATAGAGAAAATGTCATTCTTTTGGAGAACTAGGGATCTATTCATGTAAAAAAACATCTTTTTACCTTGCTTATTAACCGTTGTACATTCAAACAAATTATTATACGTGTGGTAACACAACGTACATGATACCAGTCGTGTTTGTTTGTTGTTAAACGCTAAGATACACAATGGGCTATCTGTGCTATGCCCACTGTGAGTATCAAATCTCCAATTTTATCGTTATAAGCCCTCAGACTTATTGCTGAAACACCAGAGGTAGTTTAAATCTTAAACGAAACTAAGACATACACCCGGGAACAAATAGGACACTTTTATAACCTTGCAGTTATGAATTTGTGTTCTGTGTCAGCCTATACTGAAGATTAGTTTGTATTTGTGAACCATTATGTATTTTTTTTATTATTATTATCTATGGTAGCGTTTAATTTGTTAGACAGTCCCGAAACTTCGGCTTATGTCTAATTTGCTGTTAATTTCAGACACCTGCTGGGTCAGAAGGAAAGCACAATACACTTCTTCTTTTAATTTGAGACACCTGCTGGGTCAAAGAGAAAGCACAAGACACTTCTTCTGTTAATTCGAGACACCTGCCGGGTCAGAGGGAAAGCACAAGACACTTTTTCTGTTAAGTTGAGACATCTGTCAGATCAGAAGGAAAGCACAAGACACTCCTGTTAATTTGAGACACCTGCTGGGTTAGAAGAAAAGCATAAGACACTTCTGTTAATTAGACACATCTGTCAGGTCAGAGGGAATGCACAAGACACTTCTTCAGTAATTTGGTCGAACGTGGCTATTGACTTGAAAACACGTTATTTACATCCTGTTACAGCAAAGTCGCGCAGCGCACTATGGGGCCATCAATGCGGCCCGGTATGGCCAGGTGGTTAGAGCGCTCGACTCGCAATCTGAGGGTCGCGGGTTCGAATCCCCGTCCCACCAAACATGCTCGCCCTTTCAACCGTGGGGGCGTTATAATGTGACGGTCAACCCCACTATTCGTTAGTAAAAGAGTAGCCCAAGAGTTGGCGGGGGGTGGTGATGACTAGCTGCTTTCCCTCTAGTCTTACACTGCTAAATTAGGGACTTAGAAGAAGTCGATGCCTTAGAAGAGTGATTGTCCAACCCTACTCTTCGATTAACGTATCCCAAAAGTCGGCGTTAAGATGCTATTGATTAGCTGTTTTCTTTCTACTCCATCAGTTCAAAATGACGGACGGCTAATGCAGATGGTGCCTGTATAGCTTAGCGTGAAGATCCGAAGTAAGCAAATCTATCAGTTTCTGTAAAACAAAGATTACAAAACAACCACACAGTTGGTAATAGCTGGTAACATCAAACGTACGGGACACTTTCACATGTAACCTAAATCAAAGGTGACACTCCTGTGATTATTTCATATTACGTGTGTGTCTTCTCTGTGTTTTGTGTTGTTTATGTGTCAAGTTTGGGACTTATATGAATATTTGCACTACATGGTCACGTTTGTGCTTTCTGAGGTAAGTTTTAGCTACAAGATATCGCATATAATACATATATGTATATGAAATCACAATTCACAACTAAATATACGTGTTGAGTACCATAACTTTGTACAAATGTTTGAATTTTTTTTATTTCCTGTTTGCTGACGTTATCATCCCTAGGACGTCCGACACTTTTCCTGGTACAGTAAGAAGACGCTGAACACACTTTACCAAATGAGTCACGAGCATATACGCGTATTAAAAAAGAAAAAAAAACAACATGTCTATTTATGGACATGCGTTAAAAAAGGTGTGACAAGACAAACAACACAACACACAGTATTGATATTTTGTCTATTAACTTTATCAACAGATTAATTAACACTAAATGTAACGGTGGCGAAACTTTGTATTGTTGTGTTTTATATATTTTTAATAAACACTCAGTAATCGTTACCATCAAAATACGCACAGTACTTTATACCTTTCTTATGCCAAATCATAATGATATCTTACATAAGAGGCCTGGCATGGCATGGCCTGGTGGTTAGGACATTCAACTCGCAATCTGAGGATAATGGGTTCGAATCCCGTCCTCGAATATTCTCGGTCTTTTAGCCGTGGGAGCATTATAATGGGAAGGTCAATCCTACTTTTCATATCATTAGTAAAGAGTTAGCGGTAGGTAGCGTTGATTAGCTTCCTTCTATCTAGTCTAGCACCTTAAAATTAGGCATAAACAAAGAGTCGTATATAGGTACAGACTTTACGAATTTCAACTGGTTCTACACAGCGATAAGATCCTCCATAAAAACTACAGGTAACTTTACCTGTCCTTACAGGATCAAACTGTCTGTGAGTTAACGGTACCATAAAGAACTACAGGTAACTTTACCTGTCCTTACAGGATCAAACTGTCTGTGAGTTAATGGTACCATAAAGAACTACAGGTAACTTTACATGTCCTTACAGGATCAAACTGTCTGTGAGTTAACGGTACCATAAAGAACTACAGGTAACTTTACCTGTCCTTACAGAATCAAACTGTCTGTGAATTAGCGATACCATAAAGAACTACAGGTAACTTTACCTGTCCTTACAGAATCAAACTGTCTGTGAATTAGCGATACCATAAAGAACTATAGGTAACTTTACCTGTCCTTACAGAATCAAACTGTCTGTGAGTTAACGGTACCATAAAGAACTACAGGTAACTTTACCTGTCCTTATAGGGTCAAACTGTCTGTAAGTTAACGGTACCTCATCGTTCACTAATCATACTGAACTTCCCGGAAATACAAAAAAGAAAAGGAACTCTATACCTGCGTCTAAAGTAGAACTGATCGTCCACAGTGGAGGAAAAATTATATGTTTATGATTGCCAGTGGTGAAATTATCCGTGAAGAAGCACGGGTAAGTTTACTAGGATTTGCCCTTACAGAGTATGAGGTATAAAGTTAACTCGGTACCGGCTTTTAAAATAATAACAGCAAGATATACTTCAGTTGGAATATTAAGTTCTGGTGAGTACCCTCTTAGTTTCACATTTGTAACTACACCAATCACCAGACAAGCTGTTTAAATTCATTTAATTTTTCTTCTCAACACCAAAATGGTAAACTCCAACAAAAAACAAAACAAGGAGAATTCTATACCTTTCATCAGTAGCTTTGGACAAGGAAATATCGAGTAAAATATAACTCAAACTTCATCATATGTTGCACTCGTCAATATTCATATTTCTGAATACGGTATCTTGTATAAATTACAAAGCCTTGTTTTAACAAAGATAGCTGGATAAGCGAATAATTAGTTTGGATGATGTCATCTCGACCCTCCGTAAGTATTAGCCTCCCAGCGGCAAGTGTGAAGGGTTATAACGCTAAAAACCGGGTTTCGATGCCCGTAGTGACCATAGCACAGATAGCTTATCGTGTAGCTTTGTTATTAACAATAAACAAACAAAGAAGAGGAACCGTACGTAGTTCCTTCTCAGCTGAATTGGCAACCATGATTATACCAGTTATTTCTATTTTCAAACTCTTAGCAACCATGATTATACCAGTTATTTCTATTTTCAAACTCTTAGCAACCATGATTATACCAGTTATTTCTATTTTCAAACTCTTGGCAACCATGATTATACCAGTTATTTCTATTTTCAAGCTCCTTGGTTTTATCTTTATACAAAATGGCCAGCTGTAAGAATATTAAAACAAACATATCCTTACACAGCTAGTTATTATCATGATTATCGCAGATTTTTACTTCTTTTTTTTCCTTGTACAGGTAACTCTTCTACGTACACCTGTTTAGTTAAGACTTAGCGCTGGCGGTCATCTGAAACTGTCGTAATAAACCATTAGAAAGATTCTGGTAGAAGTTATCACGATACTCAAGAAAAGATACACTGAAGAATAAAAAAGTCGTTTCTTAATTCTGCTTCTTCCCGGGATAGCTCGGGATAAAATTAAAAGAGTTCCATCTTTCAGATTCCTTTTCAAAACCACTAGTCATAAAAACACTAGTCATGTGGCTCCTTCCTAAAGCGCATAAAATTCACACCCTCACTCTCTTTTTCAACTCGCAAAATATTTTACTTCGATACTTGAATCTTTATTTCGAGTCAATTCACTAATAAAGATTTATTCGACTTTACTTAAGAAATTAATTCTTAGCTTTCGTATCCTGACTACTTTATGGCTAGTTTTGATTTTTTTCACTTTCATCAAACTTCATGATCACGAAATTATAAGAATTTTCCGTTCGAGTCTTTTTAATAATATTTTCTCAGTAGTTAATAGATTAAACTTAGAACAGTAAACCTCTACGTATTTGATGACTATAACAAACGAATTTTAGAGTGGACACATGTTTATTAAATGCGATTATACTCTATTTAGTAGTGCAGCAATCCTGGAATCATCAGGAAGTCAGTGTAAGAAAAATCTCTCTCACCGTTAGGTCTAGCGTAATCAGCAAGTAATTACTTTAATGGTGGTTCATCTTGTAATTTCGTAAGTATCTTCTTCTCAAACACTATAACTAGTAGCCGCTGTTGCACTGCGTTCAAGTGTATCTTTAATATAAGAAAATTACAGTTTATGCAAATTATATTTAAAAAAGGAGAAGACCCTATAGTTTCAACCGTAAGTTATTTTATTAATAAAAAATCAAGAAGCTGTAAGCTTTCCGACATAATTTGAAAATAAATTGTTATTTTTTCGCGAGAAAAAAAAAAACCAGAGAGGCCAGCATAGCCTGGCCAGAATAGCCTTTGGTCATTTCAAATCTCTCTTATTCTCATCCGTTATAAAAATGTTCATCATTCTTTTCCGGATTAAGGACGGATACACGATTTAAAAACAAAAAATTATCTAGCTCTTTTATGAACATCTGGCTCAGTAAACCGTATCTTATTAGATCTCTCATACAAAGTTCAGTCTATTACTAACAAACAATACCCCGTTCGTATTTACATGCTTTTCAGTAGGCTTAGCTCTGTTGCGTGATACATGTGTCCTCCTAGTTTTCTTTAAAAGAAAACAAACATTAAGCTCTTATTACGGTCGTTGTTAATAGTCACGACGACGACCTCCGATATTTGTTATTAGTACGTGTGAAAGAAGGAGAAGTTTGAGGTGGGTGAAGGGGATTCTAGGTGCCGAAAGGTGATCTTTTTCTGGGACAACACATACATTTTAAATGATGCGAATCCACAACATGGCGCTTTAGAGCTCTCGTTTCATTTCGAGTTTTACGATCAATTACTCTCCACTAAAGCCCACGGCTGGACAATATTATAGTGGCACTTAAGAAAAAGTAAACATGCTAGAGAGTATCTAATAACATTACTGCAGATGAGAGCTTTCGAGAACAATGTTCCGGTACTTTCTGTAGTTAGTACCTGTTCATTACTCTGTATGGTGTTTTAGTTGAGATTTCTGTTTTACTCAATCGAATTCTGAGTACCGTGTATTTCAGAAGTATAAGGAAACACACAGTTCTCCACACACTCGGCAACAGTTGCTTAAACAAAGGATTGCGTCAACTTTCAAGTGGTTAAGTTGAGAACTTCCGCTGGTTCAAGAGGTATCAGATGACCTTACCCTTGTCATTAATGTGCTGAGGTTACTAAGTTCAGTTGCGTGGGTATATTAATTACTGAAGTGAAAAAAAATGATATTCATTTGAGGTCGGTTTGAGTCCATTTTTAGAGGAATTGTAAATTCACAATTAGGTTAAGTAAACATTATCGTTGGTTTGGCCGAGAAGAAACGTCCATAAGTTAAATTTCATCAAAGGAGTTATTTCGTTATGCTAATAATACACTTCTTCTTACATATATATAACTTATACATCAAGAATGTTGGATAACTAATAGATCTAGAACGTTAGATAACTCATAAATCAAATAATTTTAGATAACCCATAAGTCAAATAACCTTAGATAATTCATAGATCAAGAACGTTACATTACTCATAAATCTAGAACTTTATCTCCATTTAATATCGAGAAGACAGAATTTATCATACGTTTTGGTATACTATTATATGTATTAAACCACAGTCCAAGTAATTTATCTATACAATAAATCACAATAAAAGTAGTTTATCTATACAATAAATCACAATAAAAGTAGTTTATCTATACAATAAATCACAATCCAAATGCTTTTGTTAATGTAACCTTTCTATTCAATAAGCCATGAACAAAGTAATTTATCTATACAATAAATCACACTAAAAGTAATTTATCTATATAATAAACCACAGTCCAAATGTTTTTGTTAATTTAACCTTTCTATTCAATAAGCCATGAACAAAGTAATTTATCTATACAACAAATCACAATAAAAGTAATTTATCTATATAATAAACCACAATCCAAATGCTTTTGTTAATTTAACCTTTCTAGTCAATAAGCCATGAACAAAGTAATTTATCTATACAATAAATCACAATAAAAGTAATTTTGTTGTGATCTTTCTATACAAAAAACATTCTCGAAGTGACTTGTAAGTATGATTTTTGTACACAATAAGCTACATCCTAGTGATTTTGTCAATGTGTTATTTCTATATTCATTTTCGAATTTCTTTCACCGTGTATTTATTACCTACTCACGAAATTTAAATAAGGAAACTTGCTATCTCAAACTTCTTGCAGTGAAAGTTATAATCAAAACCATGCAATCACCAAAACTATATAGCATGGAATCACGGTTTCTTTGTTTTCTGAGGGTCGCAGGTTCGAATCCCCGTCCCACCAAACATGCTCGCCCTTTCAGCCGTTGGGGCGATATAATGTGACGGTCAATCCCACTCTTCGTTGGTAAAAGAGTAGCCCAAGAGTTGGCGGTAGGTGATGATGATGCCTAGCTGCCTTCCCTCTAGTCTTACACTGCTAAATTAGGCACGGCTAGCGCAGATAGCCCTCGTGTAGCTTTGCGCGAAATTAAAAATATATATATATTATTCCGTCGTCAAGTCGTTGAGCAAGTAGCAAAAAAAAGTTAATAGAGTACTATGTAAGCTGAGTTACCAAAATATACAGTGCCAATAACTTACTAACTCTTAGACCTTTCAGTGATATTGTTTTATTCACCATCATTTTGGCTCGTATCTTTAGTCCACTGGCTCGTTCCAGAACATTATCAACTACAGGCGTCCAAGGTTCATCTTCCCTCTCATTGTCTAACATAAACAAACTCTCTGTTTATATGATCACATAAATATTTGGTGATTGGTCGAGAAACAATTATATTTTTTAAGTTTGTAGACAAGAAAAAATGCAGTTCAACGTTTCAGTAGATGGATCGTGTCTATAAATTACATGTACATTTTGCTTATTAGATGGATCGTGTCTATAAATTACATGTACATCTTGCTTATTAGATGGATCGTGTCTATAAATTACATGTACATCTTGCTTATTAGATGGATCGTGTCTATAAATTACATGTACATCTTGCGTATTTATGCTAAAGGAAGTAAAGAGCATTCATGAAGATCGTAAACAATATACATATTACATTTGGTAGCTGAGAAGCAGAACTTGTCTCTAAAAATAGCCATTCTTTTATAAAATGAAACGATACTTTGAAGCTTTTTCATGAATTTTTATATTAAAAGTCACAAAACATAAAGTTAGGGTTGTCAAGGAAAGGGGTCAGACAAAAAGCTTGACCGGCGGTTTGTTCTATAGAGTTTAACCGGATCGACGACAGTATCTCAGACATCATGGTGCACTCACTATATCATCGGTTTTCCCGCGAATTTTGTGGACAGGACCTATAACACGAATCAGTTTATAACAACTACACATTGAAAAAAAAACAGATGAGAAATAAAATCAAACTGCCAATCACAATTTCAGATTTCTTGTAAGTTGAAAAATAACATTCTTGGTAGCTCAACTTTTTTTGTCGCAAAGGTCAAGCTGAAAAATTCAGGTGTGACTGGTGGCGCTGTCCCGAACTCTGCAAGAGAAACCTTTAAAATATTTTGTGGCCCAATGATCCACGAACAAGGTTGTGGGATATAACCCAACACAACATTATGGCTACCTAAAGTTGCCAAACATAGCACAGGGGGATGAGATATAACCCAACACAATATTATGGCTACCTAAAATTGCCAAACATAGCATAGGGGGATGAGATATTACCAAACACAATATTATGGCTGCCTAAAGTTGCCAAACATAGCACAAGGGGGATGGGATATAACCCAACACAATATTATGGCTGCCTAAAGTTGTCCAAGATAGCACAGGGGGGGGGGGATATAACCAAATATAATATTATGGCTACCTAAAGTTGCCAAACATAGCACAAGGGGGATGGGATATAACCCAACATAATACTATGGCTACCTAAAGTTGTCAAAGATAGCACAGAGGGGTTAGATATAACCCAACACAATATTATGGCTACCTGATGCTACAACTAGCGAAACTGTTTTGTTTTTTTTAAATAACCATTTATTGATTTTTCACATTTTCTCCAAAGCAGGAAGTCATACAATAATATGTATGTGATACAGATGCTTCACTTTCTGGTTGTACAACTATTTTGTTCCTGTGTTTTGGGATAAACCCACTTATGTAAGAGTTGACAACAGACTTATGTAATACAGATGCTTCACTTTCTGGTTGTACAACTATTTTGTTCCTGTGTTTTGGGATAAACCCACTTATGTAAGAGTTGAACAACAGACTTATGTGATACAGATGCTTCACTTTCTGGTTGTACAACTATTTTGTTCCTGTGTTTTGGGATAAACCCACTTATGTAAGAGTTGACCAACAGACTTATGTGATACAGATGCTTCACTTTCTGGTTGTACAACTATTTTGTTCCTGTGTTTTGGGATAAACCCACTTATGTAAGAGTTGAACAACAGACTTCGAACAAGAAGAGAAGACACACACTATAACCCGCTGAACCTGAACAACTTATTAGAGAATAAATTTATGTTTTTTTTTAGAATTCGATTTGATAATATAAAGATAAATATTTTCACTATTTCATGCGCAGTAAACATAATTGTTAAAGTCTTTCCCAGAAAATCTGGTGTTTGATTATTATGAAGAGCTATTACTTTAGAAGCTTTTAATCATTAATCTTTTCCAAAGTATAGAGTTCTCAACTCGGGAGAGAGGACAGGTGTAAAATCGTTGGACTTTTAGCAAGTAAAGTCCCTTTTGGGAAATTCGAGGAAAAAAATTAGACGTTGTTTGAAGTTAAGCACAAAGCCTCACAATAGGCTATCTGTGTTCTGTCCACCACGAGTATCGAAACTCGAATTCTAGCGTTGTAAGTCCACAGATATACCGTTGTGCCACTGGGAGGGCTAGGTGTAAAATAACGAATTCATTGCCATTTCAAACACCATAATTATAGTTGCAAGTGTGTTCGTTGAAAATTGACTTTCTTCGTGGCATATGATAATTTTTAAACAGTTCATTTATCATCAAATTAAAAATACCCTGAAAGAATGATTCCCAACCACCGGTCCACAAAAATATTTCAGCCAGTCCACAAGTCAGTTATAAGAAAAAAGTGCGTTTTAAAATATAGCTACTGAAGTATATTGTTTTACAATGTAATTTAGAAGTACTTTAAAAAGATTGTACGAAGCGGTTCGTGAAATTATGAGGTTGGAACTAGCTGGTCGTGAGTTTTAAAAAAGGGGTGATAATCACTGCCACAAACTACTTAATCTAAAGCTACGGACCCTCAATGAAGATAGAAGCTTCTGATACAATTAGACAACTGAGTGTTAATACCTAGACTGTGAAGAATAATTAAAGTTATATTGTTACAAAAATTTTCAAGAAATCTTTTCATGCATGTGTTACGTCACCACACCCACTTCCGGACAAACCAACAACAGCTGCCCACAGAGGATGGTGATGTTTTCTATGTGCTCTTGATTCAAAAGCTACAAACCATTGAACGTTGAAGAGGAAATCCTGCTATAGCTAAACACACACACGTATGTATGTATATATATATATATCAGGGGTGTTTAGAGAGAGAACAGGGATTTTGTCTCAAGGAGAATTAAGATTCCGCATGTTTCTGCTTCATGACAAATACCTTTTACAACGTAATTTTAAGTATGTTTCTGCTTCTCCACAGATACCTTTTACAGGGTAATTTTAAATATGTTTCTGCTTCATGACAAATACCTTTTACAACGTAATTTTAAGTATGTTTCTG
>NW_013666496.1:389887-403026 GCF_000517525.1 Limulus polyphemus
ACAAAATATTGGCATTTCTAGCGTATTAAACGCTTACAATATTATGCGGGCATTTCTAGCGTACTTAAAACGCTTAACAAATATTATGTGGACATTTCAAGCGTAATTAAAACGCTTAACAAATATCATGTGGGCATTTTCTAGCGTAATTAAAACGCTTAACAAATATTATGTGGGTATTTTTAGTGTAATTTAAACGTTTAACAAATATTATGTGGACATTTTCTAGCGTACTTAAAACGCTTAACAAATATTATGTGGGCTCCGTAAGTCCAAAGGACATGGCCAGGTGGTTAGGGCGCTCTATTCGCAATCCTCAGATTGCGAGTTCGAATTCCCTTCCCACCAAATATGCTCGCCATTTCAGCTATGTAGACGTTATAATGTGACAGTCAATCCCACTATTCGTTGGTAAAAAGAGTACCCCAAGAGTTGGCGGTGGGTGGTGATGACTAGCTGCCTTCCCTCTAGCCTTTCACGGGGACGGCTAATGCAGATAGCCCTCGTGTAGCTTTGCGCGAATTACAAAACAAACCAAACCAAGTCCGAAGCAAAATGGACTAAACAAAGAACAGTGTACGAAATGGCAATCCCTAAGATGAACTTATTTATAGTATAGAGCAAAAAAATCCACAAAACAGAAAATATACGTGTATTATACGTCAGTTGTTTGTTTGTTTTATAATTATGCACAAAGCTACACAAGGGCTATCTGTGCTCTGCCCACCACGGGTATCGAAACCCGGTTTCTAGCGTTGTAAGTCCGCAGACATACCGCTGTGCCACTGGGGGGCATTATACGTCAGAGCTGAAAAAACAGACCCACTATTGTACGTAAGAGCTGGAAAAAAAATGACGTGATTTTCTACGTCAGGGCTGAAAATTAGAACTTGTAAGCGTTTTTATTTGTTTGCTGTTAAAATAAAAACTGCACAGGGATGGAACAGTGAATTTAGTGTTATAAACCCTCAAGCGTATCGCTGAGTCATGGGGTGGATAAGCATTATTAATATATATATATATAATTAATGCGTCTATATCTGGACTTCTCATACGACTTTTAACTGCTGAAAAACATTCTCTGTAGTTAATATATACCGGTATTTGGTGGTTGTTTCAAGATGACTGGTAAATATTTATTAATATGTGTCACATTTGACATAACAGGTTAAGTAGAGACATGCTATCCCTGGCAGTTGTTGATTTGTGTTGAGTAACTTCGCATATGGCTATTATTCTAATACACGTGTTTTGGTTGTTATTTCTTATCCTTAGCCGTGGTATATGGGGAAGAGAGTTATTTAAAGCTTTGGTTGTATATTCCACTATTGTTAGAAACAGCTATTTCTAGCCTGTTTTAAAATGTTACTCTCTTTCCTGGAATACAGTTCGAAAGATATAAAGATCAGAATCAATGGGAAACGTGAAAAATGTTTCCACATACACATAATGGTTCATCAAAACTTACAATGATCGCTCAGTCTTCAACATTTTCCTTATTTAACTAAACAAAGTGTTATATGATTTAAACAGATCTTTCTCTGTATTACAAACTTACCCTGAACATCATTTTGTTTTTTAATACCCATAATTACTTTAGTAACGGCGTTGTTCATACCTTACCATGTTGAGTTCATATCTGTGGTTACTATGGTAATTGCAGTAGTCGTAGTTTATATCTTACCTTGTTGAGGTAATGTCGGTAGTTACTTTGTTAACTGCGGCAGGCGTTGTTCATACCTTACCATGTTTAGTTCATGTCTGTGGTTACTATGGTAATTGCAGTAGTCGTAGTTTATATCTTACCTTGTTGAGGTAATATCTGTGGTAGCTATGTTAACTACAACACGCTTTGTTTATATTTTACTATGTAGAGGTAATATCTGTGTTAACTATGGTAACTACAGCAGGCTTTGTTTATATTTTGCTATGTAGAGGTAATATATGTGGTTACTTTGTTAAGAACGGCAGGAAATTGTTAATATATGTGGCTGCAGCTGTTTGTTGAAACCAGAAGCAAAGGAGGGGGGATATTATAAGGGAAGTGAACATTTATTCAGCATTCTGTTGCCAAAAAAGCACTCCACTCCCTTCACCAGGAGAACGATAATTCTTCGGGTAGGTCCGCACGTGTAGAGCGTAGAAGGCAGCTGCATAGAATAGTCATGTGATCAAACACAAACTCAGACTCCAACCAGGTTCTGCCTCTCCGACTTGTTTTTATTACATACCACAACTAGTCAAACCATCTCGTGAACTAAGTTGTTGGGGTTGGTGTCCTTTAAATGAGGATTAATTCGATGGAGTCGATATGCTAACGTCTGGCTTCTAAACCTAACCTGTATTCTCTGAAGCACCTTCGGATATTCCAAGTTTAATAGGCTAAGGTGGTGTGTTATTTGATGTTTACCCAAAATGTCTTACCTTTAGAAAACTTGAATTCCCACCACATGCATGTATATAATAATATAGAACCGGACTGAGAAAGGTTCAATGTCCATAGATAAAGTGGTTTTAAAATATTTCAACTGCTGAAAATTGAGGCTCAGGTGGGTTTATGCTAGAATAAAATTTGAAAAGATTCTGTACAGCTGGGAAATTCTATTACTTTATGCAATGTAAGATTATGCATTTTGTTATTCAAAATGTTTTCTAAAGTATTTTTCATCACATGTCGTGGTTGACTAAGTTTTGAAGGTTTAGTAAAGTCTTATCACTTTCACAAACTCTCGTCGCCATATTTGGGCATGTTCGGAATGCTTAGATGAGACTTTTTACCGTCTTGATGTTAACTGAAATAAAAAAACAGTACGGGCTTCTATTGAGGTTTCACGCTGTTGTCTTTTTTCAACTTTGCTAAAATAAATATTAAACCGAACCCTGAAATTATTTCACATCAGCAAGTACATAATAAAAACACATGCTGTAAAAGCTTCAGCAAACATTGATTGTAAATGGTGTTATTTATTAGAGAACAAAATTTGTCACCACAGACGATTTAATTTACAAAGTTATTTGGGTATTAAAACAAAAATAAACAACTTTTTGTTTACCATAGCAGCGGAAACTTCGAATAGTCCTAGTTGTTATCCTCTTGTAAACAACCTAATAACTAACTCTTTTACCCGTATTGTACTTTAATGTGATGTTGAGTCAATGACCACAAATCTTTATTATATACAAACTCCACGAGCTGTTTTGATAGATTTTAAGTCTCCCACTACACAGATTTCTCCGACTGTTTTAGTGAACTAGTATCAAATCTATCGTTTTTTTTGTTTTTGTGGAATTGAGAACACTTTTAAGATTATCTGCAATAAAGTAATTATTTAATAAAGTTTTCTGCAGATGCTATTACATCACGCCCTCTTTAGTTTCTCTCCCTCGTTGTTTGAAAACGAAATAAGTAACTAAAATTAGCTGATGAAAATTGCTCCAATAATAACACAAAGTTGGTTTAAAGTGTTTTTATGAATTAATTTTATAAAATCATAAGCGTACATTACTTTATTATCCCCTTTTTTTGTATAAAACACTGCCACAATTTTTTTTTACTTTGCAATTTTAAGTGTCACTTTTTCGGAATCCAACAAAAAATGCTTATTACGTTTTGATTAGAATTCCTACCGTCCCTTTTTTTCTGTTTGTAGTGTATAAACATGTTAATAAATAATTGTTTTAGGCCTTCCTAATAAATAGCAAGAAACATGTGTTCATATGAATGATATTTCAACGCAACCTAATATCAAACAATTTACAATTATAGCATAAAGAGACGTGTTTCGTCATATTTGTATCTCGAGTTGGTACTGGTTAAAAAAATGTGAAGAGAGAGAAAAGGTGGCACCCGTTTATCTCAAAGGAAAAAATAACAAAAATTGCATATTTATATAGACCTCTCAACATAAATATTTTAATTTTTTATTCATTTTATATTGTCAAAAGCTCTAACATTTTACTATTGTGCACTTAAAAACAATAATGAAATATTTATCAATATCGACAATGTTTCTGAAATGTAGACAATTTCCAAATTTGTAGAATCATAATCAAGTACACCTGGTATTTAAAATAGCAGCTTGAAAAATTACTCATAAAACCTTTAATTTAATATACACAGATGGCTCTACCTATAGTTTGTTTCCTTAGCTATGGTAAGATACGTGTTTTACTCGTATATACAGTAGACAAAATGTGAAGATGTCAGTACTCGTTACTGTACTTCCAAAGCTACAGATGGGTGTTTAAATATTTTTCCCAACTAGTGAAGAAACCTGTAAATATTTTTAGAAAACACTAAAATTTCTATGTGCTGAAATATTAATGAACCTTAACAAGACTTTCTGAGTGGAGCGATGAAGAAAATATATTGATTTTTGCTACTTGCGACACGATTTCAGTTAACAACCAGCAAGTCTTTGTTTGTCGCTCTGATCGAACACTGAGAGAGAATCCTCAAAACAGGGCGAACTCTGACGTCATCGTGCACGTGTAAGTTTCCGCTCTCCAATGACTTTGAGCCAAAACGATTGATCGTTTGTAGTAGCCTGGTGAAAGATCTTGGCTGGTAGCTGTTATCAACATACGCGAAAGTACGTCAAGAACTATAATAAATATTTTGTTTAATATTTCAAGATATTTACAACTTCTTTCTCTTGTGATGTCAATGTTAATCGTTCCAATTGAGCATCTATAATTATACTCGTGTAAATAGGAGAAATGTAAATACACGTCACTGGCATAAAAGAAAACGTAGTGGTATATACAAAAATAATATAATTTCAAAAATGAAAATAATAGTAAACCCATGCATCTTTTAACATTCATATATCACCAAAGTATACGGGCTAAAACTTTGTTAGAATAGGCGTTAATAACGTGTAAAATAAAGTACAAACGTTTTGTTTCTAACTGCAGAAAAACTTTTAATGTCTTTCATTACAAGCCGCAACATTATATTTCCAGAAGCAAAGTTAATAACAAAGGCGCAATATTTTAAAAATAAAGTATACATTGATCAAAGAATGTATCAAAACTACAGGACCTAACTTACGGAAATTTTCTCAGCCCAATAAGTGGGCGAAAGGTCTGGAGACCTTATGAGTTCCCAGTGGGGGTTCAGGGACAGAGGTCGGTTTGCAGGTACAGGGAGTCTTAAGATTACGATATAAAGTAATAATTTGAGATAAACTGTTTTAATGGGTCTATTCTATATGTATGTCTCAAAAATATTTACTTTATGCCTATGTCTACTAGCATGTCTGTTTGAAGAACGTATATTCTATGTCTAGATCCGAGGAACGTTTACGTGCCAATGTCTGAAGAACGGCTACTACTAGTGTCTAGATTTGAGGAACGTTTACATGTCTATATCTGAAGAACAGCTACTACTAGTGTCTAGATTTGAGGAACGTTTACATGTCCATATCTGAAGAACGGCTACTACTAGTGTCTATATTTGAGGAACGTTTACGTGTCTATATCTGAAGAACGGCTACTACTAGTGTCTAGATTTGAGGCACCTTTACATGTCTATATCTGAAGAACGGCTACTACTACTAGTAGTGTCTAGATTTGAGGAACGTTTACATTTATATCTGAAGAACGACTACTACTACTACTATTATGTATATTTGAGGAACGTTTACATGTCTATATTAGAAGAACGACTACTACTACGTGTCTAGATTCGAGAAAAGTATACTACATGTTTATATCTGAATGTCTAAATAGGTGAAGAAGTTATAAAATAATGTAATCAACATCTTACATTACCTCATTTCATCTATATTGATGTATGGTTTGAAGGATTTCATACATTTTTTGTTCACAATGCACTTGAACACAGTATAGTTGAGGTATATATCAGGCTACATATATATAGCCTGAGATGAGTCTTTACTAGGTGCAGTGCAGTAAAACAGACATAATAACAAACGGTTATAAATTCATTTCCTAAGCTTCTAAACAGTAATTTACTTTAGACGATGACCTTCAGCACTGAGTATACACTATAAATCCAAGAATTGTGAGATCAAGATTCAGTTTGTCAAAATAGTGTTGGACTTATTGGGTAGTGTATCATAAAACTAAATATTTATTATCAATTACTAGATTTCAGCTATTGGGAAAAGTGGAATAACTACCAATTTCACCAACCTATGCTCATTAAGCTAAAATGTTTATGTGTTTTATTTCGTTTTTGATGAAATGTTTCAAACATTTTATTTAATTTCACATCTTTTTATGAAATACGCATAATCTGTACCTTTTCACTCTCTTGTTTTAGTGTCGATCATAATGAATTGATACTCTGCCTTTTCTAGAGTTAAAAAGCTACCAGAAACTATTTTTCATATAGATATAGGTATAGTTTGGATATTTTTGTTTCATAATTAAGTGCAAGCTGTACATTCGGATTACCAAGAGATGTAAACATCGTCACGCAGCCATTCGTTTCTCGGCTGATCCTTTTGCCTGCTCTCTTTTTAGATAAGCGTTGCTTACTTGCATTATGATTGGCGAGTAACGGTCTACGTCACAACAAATTCCCGTCAGTGACGTCAAATAACGCTCCCTAGAGATATAAAAGCTGTATGTGAGCAAAGCTTTGTAGCGAAAAGGACGAGAAAGAAGAAGGACGGGCTGTTGGGTGTTTAAGACCAAAGGTGTAGAGCAAGCAAGTCTCAGGTCATGTACTATTGATAATTTTCTACCGTCCACTCTGTGGTTATTAAGGCAGATATCTCTTAAGTTCCCAGTTCAAGTCCAAAGATTATTCCTGTGATACACTCCCTTCAAGCTCCAAGTCAAACACAGAAGTAGCCATCTTGTCAGCGTTTCTTCAACCACGCAAACGTCCACCACCAGCATTTAATTACTGTTAGCTGTAAAAGTGGGTTCTCCTAGCATTAAACTCTGATATTTCTACAAACGCCATGAAACAAGAGGTCAGAAGTGCCGTAGATTTTTTAACTAATCTTCTCCGATTAGGGAATATCTTGGATGCCAATCAACTTCGGCTATTTCATAACCAAATGGAGAAGTTTTTAACCGAACATTACCAACAACATTGGTTTCCAAATAATGCTTTTAAAGGCTCAGGCTACCGCTGTTTGCGAATTAACCACAAAATGGATCCTGTGATCGAAAAAGCGGGAAGGTCTTGTGGTCTGGATGAAGCTAGTCTTCGAAAGTTGTTTCCCAACGAGCTTACTATGTGGGTTGATCCTAGTGAAGTGTCGTATCGAATCGGTGAAAATGGTAGTATCTGCGTCTTGTATGATGGAAACATGCAGGAATTTTCACCAGATCTCTCAGACTCTGACGATGGTAATGGAGGAGAAAATTACCAGCAAGACGACAGTGGATACTTCGACATGCCAAGTCATCATTCACTCATTGATAATATCCCCCGATTTCTGCGTGCAGGTTGTAAAGAATCTGTGGGCCGCTCAGGGAGAATGGGCTGGGAAAGCTTTATCATGGATCCTCGGTACAAGAATCTCGGTCTGGAGCAGTTGACGGCTTATGTCTCAAGTTAGAGGTTGAAATACTGCCAAATTTTTAATTCATATCTCCTGACTATTCAGGAATGTATTTTATATATTTTGTGATGATCTCTTACTTATTTTTCCACATGTAATATTAAACATAATTCAAATGGGTTCTGTGGTAAGCTTTCAGGAAAAGAATTAGATTTAAGTGATCATGTATTGGAGTTAAAGAGTAGGCCTAGTAAGTTCAGGAATCAGGGACCAGTACCAGCCGTCGCACATGACATCACTTTTCCATTTTTAAACCAGACTAATCCTTTGTGATAATGGCCCAGGAACGGACTGTGATTGTGTAGCCAGTGTCGGGAACACAGCAGTGCCAGCTTGTATTTCAACGTATAAATTTGATTGTGAGGTAAAATATGCCATTCTGAAAAGCTTTCTCAGTGACAGAAAATGAGGGTACACTTTTATAGATTATATATTCTTGAAAACTTAAGTACTTAATTTGCAAAATCATCGTAATCGAAATCCACCGCTGTAACAGATCTTGTAATACTAGTCACAGCGCGAAAAACATTAGTACAAATACAATTCAACAAATAAAATTGCTGTGACTAGGATTTGGCAATTATTTTTAACACGTATTTGATGAGGGTTTGTTACCTATTGATTTTACTGTGTTTTTGAATTATTTTCTGTGATGATTTTCATAGGAGTAGCTCGTGCTATAAAATACCGGTTTAGTGTGTTTTCTTAACAGTAAGTAATACTTTTATCTGTGCCATGCCATAGAATAGATACAGAAATCAAATGTTTACGTCATTATTTTTAACTTTATTGTTCGGAAAGGTAACGATCCAATAGCTGGTGATTTTATTGCAAACGTGACTTTTTTTGTTTCTAAATGTTATTACGAATCTGTAGTCAGGTAACATCCTTATAAATTTGTTTATTGTATATTTGAATATTAACATGAATTTTCAAATGCACATTGTATCCATTGTGACTGCTTATTGATTAGGTTTTATATTGGAAAGTTCTTCAGAGTTATGCAGTTCGTTTTTTGGTCTACATACTGACTTTCTGTTGTCTACATCAATCAAAATTTTGGTACCGCTACAAACTGTATTGTTTTGCAGTTCTTAACATACAGCAAGACTTGGAACGGCTGTGTTCGTGAAATTTGTAGGAGTTCCGACACCGCCTTAATATAAGGATGTAGAACAGAAATAATTTAGTTGAAAGATTCTTAAATAATCAGTCACGATCTCAAAACTTTAAACAAGCGTTGCTTGTAAAATAAGACTTGATTTAAAAATTAGAAAACAAATTTAAAATAAATACTTTTTTTTTCTTTTGAATTTCTGTAAAACAAATCGTTATAATTGATATCTTAGAAATATTAGACGAAATATTGTTCTTTTGGAAAATAGTTTCCTGAAGCTTACCGAGTGTACTTGTTAAAACTCTTCAAAAGATCGCACACGTTTTATATTAATAGTCAGATTATGTTAGTTTTCTTTGGTTAAGATGTATTTCAGTTTTAATTATTTTATTTCATATTGATTATTTTTATGAAGTTGGGTGGATGCACGGAATGACCCCCAGTGACAACGTCCTAATGTAAGGTGCATGTATTTAATGTAACTGAGGCCGATAGATGTCGCCCAATACAAGGCAGTCTACTGTACAATCGCTGATTGTAAAAATGTATATTATAAAGAAGTCAAGAGCTATTTTGCATGTACAGTTTATGTTAATAGAGGTTTTGTACAGTGACTTATATAAAATAAAACCGACTTTGTCAGTTGTTGCAGAATAACTTATTAGTTTCGTAGTTATTTATTTAGTTCAAGCACAACAACTCTTTAAGTATTTAAATATATATCGAGTAGTACAATTCACATACGTTTAGGCACAAAATATATTTCATAAGTGAAACAAGGGTATTGATTTTTTTCTAGTTGTAAACGAAAAAACAGACAAACTTTTCGTTAATTTGTAAACACATTTGTCAAAATGAAACAACATTTATTGCTTATCTTATACAAGGATATACACACGACAAAAAAAAAAAAGGAAACAAAACATTTTGTAGCCTATCTCATTTTACTCAAATATCTTCACAGGCAGTTTAAGCCTACAGAATGAATAGAACTACACGGTAGAACTAAGTGTCTAAAAAAGGAAATAGTTTATTTATGTTATTAGTAAAAACTTACTTAGCATGCATAAATCACGTTATGAAAAAGACGTTTTTGAAATTTCAAAATCTACATAACCACATACTACAATATTTTGCAATGTCTCAATCTTTTGAAGTAACATTTCTGGAGAGGTAAAATGACTCGAGAGTAAGCAACTCCATTGATGTCTTTATCTGAAGCTAGTAAAGCTATACATATAAATAAAGTACGTGGACTTCAAAGAAATGAGAATATGTGAGACAGTTATGTGTTAACTATTATTCCTGCCTCGAGTACAGGACAATGTGACTGAAATTAAACTTCAAGTACGTAGCGATGGGACTCTGTAAGTAAACCCTAAGTAACACTTGAGTGTACACCAACGTTAGTATTTGTTGCTATATCCTGAGTTACAGACTGGAGAAAGTTATTTCTAATTATAATTCTTTATTATTAAGTTTCACTGTCTATAGTCATCATAACCGTTTTGTACTTGGCATGTGTTCAGGGATTATCACAACCGTATTGTACATCTACATTGTACATTATGCCTGCATAATGTTTGAACAACATTTTTGGAGCCCAACAATTAGTGAGGAGCTTAATGAACTGAATAATTAATTGAAAAATACAAATACAGCACGCAAGTTCTGATTCTAATGATGACAACGTTTCGGCCCCATAGCATCGGGTAAAAAAGTATATTTATAAACATAATTTTTACTTTGTGACCCTAGACGTTGTAATCATTAAAATTAGAACTTGCATACTGTAAAACTTGCTCTTATCGTATTTTTGAATTATTTTTTGGAGTTGAAGGTAAAACTTCTATACAGGTGAGTTATTCATGGATACCAAAGTGAGTGAAGCCAACTATTATAAGCTAGAGAATCTGACTTGGTGAAATTTCTAGCAACTGGTTATTCTTTTGTTTAGTAATGTTACTGAACAATTAAAACCTGCATCATAAGGTGATGTCCGAAACAACAAATTGAAAATATATCAGAATGACCACATTGAAAAACAAATTATTATGTTTAATTTGCAATCTACAAAAAGGGGTCGAATCAAAGTACTTTCATGGACAATCATTTGTAAAAGAGTTAGGTTTTCAAATATATTTAATAATGTAGTAGAGGAAAGTATCATAGTTTAGACTGATAGCTCAAACAAATTTTCAAAAAAGAAAAAACTGCAAACTATGGCTGATACTTAGCCTTATAACGTAGAGTGTGAAAAATTTTGTATCGTAAAGAGATCTTCACTACCATCAGAGACCAGTTACTGACAGTAACCATTATATATCTATAATTGACAGTAATCATCAGTGCCCAGAAACTGAAAGTAACCATCAGAGACCAGTAACTGACAGTAATTATCAGTGCCGAGAAACTGAAACTAACCATCAGAAACTAGTAACTGACAGTAATCATTAGTGACCAGAAACTGAAAGTAACCATCAGAGACCAGTAACTGACAGTAATTATCAGTGCCCAGAAAATGAAAGTAACCATCAGAGACCAGTAACTGACAGTAATCATCAGAGACCAGCAACTGACAGTGATCATCAGAGACCACAAACTGACAGTAACCATCAGATACCAGCAACTGGCAGTAATTATCAATGCCCAGAAACTTAAAGTAACCATCAAAGACCATTAACCGACAGTAACCACCAGATACTAGTAATTGATAGCATTGTCATAGAAAGCAGTTTTTGAGTGGTCAGACCATTACCATTACTAGGGGGTCTGGGGGCATGCCCCCCAGAAAATTTCTGAAAATCTAACGCTATGAGATCTTATCTTGAGCCGTTTTAACCACAAGTACTACATACACAAAACATAAAGTACTGAATTAAAATAATCTAGTTTTTAATACGCAAGTCGTAGCTAATACATGCCATGAAAAAGTGGCCAGGCCATGTTCTGACTGGCCTTACTGCTTTCTACGGCTCTGTATAGTAAATTTTGATTCGTCACTAGTGGGATTGCATGTAACTAAATTAGCAATAATAATAACATGGTTGCTCATGAACTCCCTCTGGATATTAATCTGTCGATCAAAAACCTTGAGAAATGACATAGCTGTTGCAAGTATATGCCTTGCCTACTCTGCCGAGAATCTTTTGTTCGTTGGCTTTTAAAAGTAGAAAATAATAGGTATATACCATTAAATCAAAAAGATAACTTTGTGGTGTTTAACAAAATGGGGTTCGTCTAATCATAAATCACTTTAAAAAGAAATAAAAAAAATAATCGCAGTTTAAATCTCATAGAGCAAAACTTAAAGCGAGAGATGTTTCACTTTCTTATTTCTTTGGAACTAACTTTAAACTATAATTCTTCAAAATTACAGACAACAAAACATTAAAACAATTATCCACTCTGTGTGTGTGTGTATTATTCAAACTTGGGCGAATCGGTAGCGAAAGTACAGATGATAAGGCATGTATTGGGAAGTTTAGTCGTCTGTAAACATGGAAGTTTAGTACGTATGTGAACTTGCTTCAAACAAATGTAACATTTTATTTCCCACTTCAAGCATCCTTGAGTGTTTCCATGTTCGAATCACGTGAGAATTTATGCTGCAAGAATTATATTTTGCTTGCATTTTAACTGCAAAAAAAACAACAAAATGCGCAAGTATAAAGATACTCCTGATGGTTGAGCGGTAAGTCTGAGGGCTTGTAACACTAAAAATCTGGTTTCGATATTTGCTGTGGGCACAACGCAGAGAGCCCATTGTGTAGCTTTGTACTTATTAACAAATATATATATATATATATTTCGTTTTCTACAACAGTGGGTTTTTCCTCTCTCTTATATATATATTCTTATAGAAACGTTTGCCACTGTTGGGGTTGTATGAAGTCATGTTTTAGTAACTAATACTTGAGAGACCTAGTTTTTATCGAAGATGACCAGAGCGTTATGGTACGTTTATACCGTAGTTTGGAGGTGGATTAGGTCAAGTTGATGTTCTTGCTTCATGGCCTTATTCGTCACGACCTGTGAAAGCACGATCTGTTCCATTTAACATGATTATTATAACGTGCTGAAGTACATAACCAAGTAGAGGTATTATTATAATGTGCTGAACTACATAACAAAGTATAGGTATTATTATAATGTGCTGAAGTACATAACTAAGTAGAGGTATTATTATAATATGCTGAAGTACATAACTAAGTAGAGGTATTATTATAATGTGCTGAAGTACATAACCAAGTAGAGGTATTATTATAATGTGCTGAAGTACATAACCAAGTAGAGGTATTATTATAATGTGCTGAAGTACATAACCAAGTAGAGGTATTATTATAATGTGCTGAACTACATAACTAAGTAGAGGTATTATTATAATGTGCTGAACTACATAACTAAGTAGAGGTATTATTATAATGTGCTGAAGTACATAATAAAGTAGAGGTATTATTATAATGTGCTGAAGT
>NW_013666497.1:0-8189 GCF_000517525.1 Limulus polyphemus
GGACAATCAATAGAACAAGAAGTATTTGTGTAGCCAAAGGAACAAGAAATATTTGGACAATCAATAGAACAAGAAGTATTTGTGTAGCCAAAGGAACAAGAAGTACTTGTGTAGCCAAAGGAACAAGAAGTATTTGTGTAGTCAAAGGAACAAGAAATATTTGGACAATCAATAGAACAAGAAGTATTTGTGTAGCCAAAGGAACAAAAAGTATTTGGGCAATGAATTAAATCTTAAACGTTTTGATACATTGTATCTCTTCTTAATAACGTGCCCCCCAGTGGCATAGCGGTATGTCTGCGGACTTACAACGCTAGAAACCGGATTTCGATACCCGTGGTTAGCAGAGCACAGATAGCCCATTATGTATCTTTGCGCTTAACTAAATACAAACCAAATATTTTTTTTGAGATTTTCATCACTCATGATCTTTGCAATAAATCAGTTACTTGCAGTTAATTGATTTTTTAATATATATTTTGTAGTATTGTAAATGGTTCAGTAAAACATAACTTTTATATAGCTAGTAATGTAACATATAACATTTAGTGAAACTTAGTTTAACATGTACATAACGTGTGGTGAAAAAGGACATAATACATACATAGCAAGTAGCTACACTACATAACAAGCAGTAAAACTTTATATAACACCCACATAACACGACAACTACATATTGACAAGTTACTAGGCAACGCTATTTCATGGATGTTCAGCATAACGCAGTCTGCTGGTCGTAACAACATAACTTCTGATCACCACGTATTAAAAACCATTCCAGATTTGAAATTTACGTGCAGTGAAACATAACACAATACGTATAAACATTTAATAAAACATAACACAATACGTATAAACATTTAATAAAACATAACACAATACCTATAAATATTTGGTAAAACATAATGTAAGATCCACAAAAACTGTAGTAAAACGTAATATATGTAAATAGTGTTTGTTGTTTTTTAAGGCAAAGCCTTATTGGGCTACCTGCTGTGTTCAACGCGGAGAATCGAACCCCGGATTTTAGCATTGGACGTCCGTAAACTTACTGCTGACCCACCTGAGGACATCTGCATAGAGTTTAGTGAAACATTGCGCAATATTTCTAAACATTTAGTAAAACAAAATAACACACATATAACATATAGTAAAAATATAACATGCATAGCTTGTAGTGAACATAATTGAACATCTATAAACATAAAGAAGAACAAAAAATACTTCTGTACAATACTTCTGTTTGTTTCCTGTATAACACTAGCCTGTGCAGTTTGTTTCCTGTATTACATCAAGCTGTACAGTTTGTTCCCTGTATAATACCAACCTGTACAGTTTGTTTTCTGTGTAACATCAAGCTGTACAGTTTGTTTCCTGTACAACATCAAGGTGTACAGTTAGTTCCCTGTATAACACCAACCTGTACAGTTTGTTTCCTGTATAACATCAAGCTGTATAGGTTGTTTCGTGTATAACATCAGGCTGTACAGTTTGTTCCCTGTATAACACCAACCTGTACAGTTTGTATCCTGTATAACATCAAGCTGTACAGTTTGTTTCCTGTATAACATCATCCTGTACAGTTTGTTCCCTGTATAACACCAACCTGTACAGTTTGTTTCCTGTACAACATTAAGCTGTACAGTTTGTTCCCTGTATAACACTAGCCTGTGCAGTTTGTTTCCTGTATAACATCAAGCTGTACAGTTTGTTCCCTGTATAATACCAACCTGTACAGTTTGTTTCCTGTATAACATCAAGCTGTAAAATTTGTTTCCGGTATAACACCGCCATCGTATGTAGATTAGTGCTGATATTTTAGAAGAACAGACATATACTAATTCAAATATGGTAATGTCAAAAATATTCAGATAAACAGCTTATGGAATGAAATATAAAAACAACAAGATGTTTTACCTGGCATTATCAGAAACAAAAAACAAGTCATTAACTGTAGCATAATCCACTTTGTTAAGATATTATATGAGTCTGGATTTAATATTAAGCTGTATTAATAGCAATAACAGTTGTCTTAATGGGGAAAATAATTGGAATGACATAATTAAACTGTCTCTTTCTGTTATCCATAACATTTTTAAGAAATAAAATTAAAAAAATACTTGAGTTGCATCAGTCTTATAATTTAAGTTCGTTTTATAAATTCATTTTATAATACAGAGAAATGTATTTATCCGTGTAAACATAAACATGTATATTTTCTTCCAAACTTTTTAAACGAGTATAATTTAAACTAATTAATCTGAGACTTTTTTTAAATTTAAAAGTGTATAATAAGCCAACAATCTGAAACTCACAAAAACAAGTTTTCATTCATGGATAACTAAATCTATTTCACTTCTTTGTCTTTTTCTTTGGAAAAGATTCAGAAAGAGGGTTAGATCTCTGCTACACATAAAACATGTGTACAGAGTAAACTACTTATTTACGTTGTCGTTTTCCTGCATTGCGCTGTGAAACTGTAACGTGTAATAGTAGTCACAGTAGAATACGGACATTTAAGTAAACCCGTAGTAGACAACTCTCAAGCTACTTTTGTGCCTGTAAACATAAACAATAACCAGTTATTGAAAAAATATTATTTTTTTACCCTCAGCCTTTAGTGACCGTGGATGACAAAACCAGTTTTTGTAACCTGTACGTTTTGTATCCTATTGTTTGCACGCAATGATGTAGATATATGTATATTTACTCCAACCAGTCTCCAGTTTTATAAGATACATATTGTAAGCATTATTGATATCTGTCGCCTTCTGGTTTTCAAGCTTAAATTTACAGTCTTTAACCTTTCTTATATTCGTGTCCTTCAGTGGCTCAATGATAACCTTAATGGCTTACAATACTAAAAATTGGATGGGAACAGCGCAGATAGCCTATTGAGTAAATTTGCTCTTAAATTCAAACAAAACAAAAATCTTATATACAATATAATCTTAATGTGTGTGGCGAAACATTATAAAGGTTTCTCTGTGGCATTATCTAGCAATCCAAGCTAAATTGATTCCCGAGAATTTGTTTCTTGTGTTAAAACTGTAGAAGTTCTTATAACTTACGTGAAGTTTGAGAATTATTTTTGTATCAGTGACGCCACCTGGTTGTTGATATAGAGGATCTTTGGAGGTTTCAAATGATTTCTAATTGGTTAAAGAGTTAATTGTTTTGTCTTTAATAAACTTTGACCTGTAAAGTTACGAATCATTTAAGATAAACTAATCTCCAGCTAAAAAGGCCCCCCAGTGTCACAGCGGTATGCCTGCTGACTTCCAACACTAGAAACAGAGTTTCAATAGTCGTGGTGGGCAGAGCACAGATAACTCATTGTGTAGCTTTGTGCTTAATTACAAACAAACAAACCAGTTAAAAGGTATTTGGCTGAAATGAAAATATGTAAGTGGCGCTATCTTTTGGTTAGAATATTTTATAGCTTCTTCTATTACACAAACGTTACAATTTAAGCCCTTTGCCATTTGATATTTTCAACCTAAACGTCACATGGGCTTAATAACCGGATCAAAGACTCCAGGTTCAAGAATAACCACTTCTAATATCGAACAGCACTCCAAAAAGGAGGGCAATCAGTTTGCATTACCAGCCTCCTACGCGAGTATTCTTAACCAAACAGTGAAACTGACTGTCAGACTTATAACGCTAAAAGCGAAGCGTGTTCAACAAAATATCAGATATCGAACCTTTAACCCTTTGATCCCCAACGCGGCTCGCTAACCCCTGAGCCACACACACACACACAGTCTCCCAAATTTGAGTGCATAAATCAAATTTCGTGTTATAGAGGTTGGGCCTGTGAGGAGTTTAGGTATTTGGTACCTAAAATGATAAAATCAAAGTTTTGTAGCTTACTATAGTTGAATAATTCAATCAACCCACTTCATGAAAGAATTAGCTCCCATAATTTAAACCATTAATCAGCTCCATCCATTACAGCACCTGATGAACTTCTAGTCACTAATACCGAAGGTGTTTGGAGTTACAGTTACAGTCACTATTTTTGTATTCAACTCTCTAGCGCTGCCAAATATCACTATGTAAAAACTGGTCTCTGTTATCGAAAGATCATTTCAGGTAAGATTTTTCCAAGTGATACATCATTTAGTTATCTAGATTATCGTAAATCTTCATTGTTGATTAACTATACGCATTATGATAGTTTGCTGTTGTCAATTTTGCCTCTTTTCGTTTTTATCTAAAATATCGTTCTATATTATTTATGAAAATTATTAATAAAAGTTATTAGGCACAGAAGGTTTCATGGATATTCCATTATAGCGTACTTTAGCGGTGGCAACTACATCACTGTTTTTCCACTGATTTGTGCACATGGTGAAAATCATTAAGTATTTGAGACTTTACGAGCAGTCGATAATAACAATCTTTCCTCAAAGCCCACTATATAAAATTCGGCTTATTAGAGTTTCTGTTTGTCATGATATAAAAGACTGTTTGGTTTAAATATTAGCGATTAATTTATATTTGTGAGTGAATATTTTATTATTTTAAGGTTTTGTTATAATAAGATTTAAAAGTACACGATTGTAGAATGTTTTGTTAATAACTAATTGGTGTCGAAAACATAGAAAGTGGCCAGACGACTATGTAATAAAGATATAAATAGCGTGAGACGACCGGGAAGCAGCAGACAGACAGCATTAGACAGACAAAAGCAAAGAGAATATACTTGGTGTAAAGTGAAGTAACGTAAAAGTGATAGGCCTAACGACTGACATAGACCTAACGTTTTAATATGTTAGAGTGAAATTAACAGTATAAAAAAGATAAGAAGGATAATTTTATTCCATCAAAGCGTGGTTCTAAAGTACTTGAATCAGCCTGGGTACACTTTGACAAAAGGAACAGAGGATCTTCAGAATAAAGAAGACCAAACGAATTATGGTAACTTGTGCCACAATTGTAAGTGAATCACACACAGAATACTAGTACGATAGTAACATAGAGAAGATAGTTCGACTTATCAACTGAATTTCTAAAGTAATTGAATAGGCCTAAGTGGACTTTTGACAAGAAGAAGAGAACTATATATAAATATTGTTTATGATATGCCTGTAATCTCTACATACGTTTAATTTGTTCCGAATATATATATATATTATTTGAAAACAAGTAAAGTGTGTTCTGTTTATTCATCGTTGAATTTATCGTTAACAAGTAATAGACACCTACTCTAGAAGAATCCTAAGTCCAACAACAACATTGTATGTATTTATACTATTAAGAAATATAAGTAAAAGCCATTTATTTCGACAATTGGTAAAAAGAAGAATTTATATATATATATATATATATATTAAATCTGACACTGTTCTGGGTGGAAGCTATACAAAATTATATAAACATCACTCTACGATATTTCACAGAGTATTCTGCACAGAAAGCTTTAAACTAGTAGACACATTTAGGATGAAAAAAACAATAAATAGCCATCTTAGGATTGATTTTAAAGCTATATTAACTTTCATCATTTCATGAATAGCCATTAGTTAAGAACACTACCAATAAAACTTTATATTACTGTAGGTGGCGGAGCTTGCCTGATGTGTTATCTGTGTTCTGCCTACCACAGATACCAAAACACAATGTTTAGATTTATTGCTCCCCAGGTTTACCGCTGAGCCGCCGAGGAGCTTTAATGGACTGCTGAAAAGTAATGAAATAATAAGTTTTTGAAATGTTAGCATAATAAGAGGAAATACAATTTCGTAGATTTTCGGCAATTTGGAACTTTATGTATGTCCGATTTTAGCAGTTTTTACGAAACTTCCTGTTCTTAACTAAGCATGACACAGTAGACGAACCATTATAAGTAATTCTATCAGTCACTATAAAGTTAAGTTGATATACTCCATTAACAGCTGAACACAAATTTTATCAAGAACAACGAAAGTTGACGAATATTTTTCGACATAGTGCGTTCAGTGTGAAAAGTATGACTGTGAATTGTAAGGTTTTTGCATGCCAGTCCTGTTATAAAATTTGAAGCTAATTAAATAATTGTTTTTCACTTTTTTTGGTTTTTCTTTTGTATCTTTGAGATCTTATCACCAAAAGACAGACAACTTCTAACAATAATACCATCTGCATTTTGCTTTAAAGTGTATAAAGGATTTCAGTAAAATATTGATCGCAAGGATAATTTCATTCAGTTATGGCCTTAATTTATTGGTCACGAGAGTGCAGTTCTGGGTGTATTGGATCTACCGCCAGATTGGTTTAAGGCACGTGTGGGTGAACATGCCAATCTAAAGCCTGGAAACAAATTTAACATAAGAGATCATGCTATTCGTGAATGTGACGTGATGATACATTGGCCAGAATTGAAAATTATTTCAAAACGTAAAGACGAGAGAATTCTGCATTAAAGGACATTCTCTTCATCGACAGATTAGAGCCACAACTTAATAAAAATAGATCTGCAGTCAACATTTTACAGATTACAGCCACAACTTAATAAAAATAGATCTGCGGTCAATATTTTACAGATTACAGCCACAACTTAATAAAAATAGATCTGCGGTCAATATTTTACAGATTAGAGCCACAACTTAATAAAAATAGCTCTGCAGTCAACATTTTACAGATTAGAGCCACAACTTAATAAAAATAGATCTGCGGTCAATATTTTACGGATTAGAGCCACAACTTAATAAAAATAGCTCTGCAGTCAACATTTTACAGATTAGAGCCACAACTTAATAAAAATAGATCTGCGGTCAATATTTTACCAAAATTGTGATTGCTGGTCGTCCAATTAAATTTCGTTAACTAACGTATAAGGGAATTATTACAATAGCTAATTCTACTTACTCTATATACAACAGTTGTCAAAAAAGATACATTACCATATTTCGTCACAATACGTCGGAATTATACAAAACGATGCTGGAAATATATTTACACACAAGAAATTAATTCCAACAGGGAGTTTTAAAGAAGGGCTTTCCAGAGTTTGAAAAACACGAATATTTCTTGATATCACTGGTAAGTTTTGAGATACCGATTGAGAAAAACAAATCGTATTTATTTTTATATTTTACTGTATTTAGAAATATAACTGACAGAATTCATAAAAAAAATATTAAAGCACAAAAAAACTGGAATACACCACATTAAATATGATTTTTAGATAATATGTTATAACCCATAATAAGCTGGAATATATTTATTAGAAAAATAGTTAAACCAACTATGGGGTTTGCCTCCTCTAATAAACTTGGAAGTGTGCCAGGGGAGGCGCAAGCTTTGTGTAATTCTATTTTTTTAAAGGAAAGGTTTGGTGATTAAAAAGTTATAACAAAATTATTTAAATAACGAAGTTTCACAGGTTCGGGAAACATAAAAGACTATAAAAGCTTATAGGATTGCCCTGAATAATATATAGAGGAATACAAAGTAATGACAAAACATCACTAGTGGTAACGTGCATATTAAAATCAAAGTGTTGTCTAAAACGAACACAGTTCGATTCGTTATATGATTGTAACAATACTAATGTCGTAAAGTCAAATATATATATAACAGCTATTAATTTTCAAACAAAAATAATAATTACTTTTGTTCAATTTAAAAGAAAGTGATATTACCATAAATACAACAAATAGGGCTTGCCTGTAAAAAAAAAGGAAGAAAGAAGGCGAAGCTGCTTACATTTTAAACTCGATAAATCACATTTACTTCTTTTTCTTTACAAAGCTTTCCCCTTTTACTATAAAATACTCGCTTGTACTTAGACAGTCAATCTTCAACCATCCATACGACGTCTCTCTCAGTGATCTGAACTCATAAACTCTTCTCTCAACGCATTTTCTCTTGGGCTTCTTGTCACTGTCATCATAAAACCAAGCTAGATTTCTTGTTCTATAAAATACAAGGAGATCATATTTGATTTTGAAAAGCAGACAATGTGCTAAATTTCGTACACACTGAATCAAACGTTGATGGAATTTATTTATTTCACTCAACAAAGTGGTCATTCTAGAAAAATAGGACAGTCTTAATGTAATGCTAGAATTGCGTACGTGTTCAATATTTTCGACATCCAAAGCTGTACACTTCACGACCCAAGTGTAGCGTTCGTAATGTAACAGTTTCTTACACGCTATAAAAGTGTAACGTTACTAATGTAGCAGGTTTCTGACAAC
>NW_013666497.1:9189-19836 GCF_000517525.1 Limulus polyphemus
ATGATTTTACAGGTGTAATTTTGCTAATGTAACAGGTTTCTGTATGACAACTGACTGCAAAGACAACTGAAAATATTAAATAATTTTCATTCTTACCTAACGTCAATTTTGATTATATTTTTAGTGTTTTCAAATGTAATTGAATTAGCACTGTATAATTTAATCTTAGCTTAGTAGGAATCCGCAATATTATGCTAGCTTTAATACCAGCTGACACAGTGAATACTTATGTAGCTCGAAAGTAGTAAAAACTTTCCATACTAACATTGTACTTTAATAGCGTGACTGTTACGAAAAGAAATGGAACAGTTTGTTGTTCTTGTTGTTGTTTATACTTACAGAGGTACTTTATCGTGTCGTTACAGTTCACCTCATTGCATCCAGTCATGCTCTATCTGACGACCTTGCATCCTGACAATACCCCTATCTCTTACACACGCAGTAATCTTATACTTAACCAGAAATTTCAAGAACATACAGCATTGATGCTACTAATATTTCTTGTCAGTTATTCAACAGACAAGCTGTTTGAAGTATTTATGTAAGATCACTGCGTGAGTAAAAGACATCTCAAACTGCCTTACGTATACACTCTACCACTATATGAAGTTTAACATTATATTTCGATTTGTCCTTGTTCAAGATTACTGATGAGTGGTGGAATTACCCAAAACTGGTATAACTCAGAGGCAAATGAGAGATTGGGCTTAATATTTATTCTCTAGTATTTTAAACGCCATACTTTTTTTACCACATCTGGGGTACGACTTGTTGCAGGTCTTTTTCTGATGCCCCAGGTTGATTCAAATTCTTTTGTTTTCCAATGCCATTAAGTAATACGGATATCCCCATCTTGGAAATTCTGAATATCTAATTTGAAAACATCTTTATGATCTGAATGCATGATATCTCTGCATCGGAAGAGCTTTTACATATACTTCCCCAAAGATTTGAATTTTCGGTGACGTCACACTACGTACGTCACACCAAACAATGTAGTTATGATACATTCCGTTCCACCACGACTTTATATCAACTATGGATGTCACGTATTCAACCTTCTGTGTTTCATTGTTAACACTTCTGTACTAGTTATTAATGTTATTATGAAACTTCATTGTTATCCTACTCTATTACGTGATGAAATATGTCAAAATAATTGAACATAGCATCTTATTAATGATTGTTTTACTACTTCAGTCTCAATATTTAGACGACAAATTACAATTTACCATTTGTGTTGAAGCTAGATACTATTGGAATTTTTGGTCATTAAAAATATTCAAGAAAAACGCATCTAATGTTACCACATCCAGAACGTAACATTAAGACTGACAGTATTGATATTGGTATCATTAAACGTGCTATAAATTGAAAACATTTCAGATGCCCGGTTTTCTTTCACAGTATCTTTGCTGAAGCAAGTTAACATAAATTTCTGGTGTAACGTTGTTGTTTTTTTGTTAGAGGAAGATTATTTTGATAGCAACAAAACCTATACAAGATAATTTTACAAGATTTTTTATAACCGTGAAAAATTCAAATCATAGATATTTAGGAATATATATATAAAGAGAACGTGTAATGACCTCACGCTTCTAACAACTCTACCAAGTCACGATGAAAACATGTGACAGTTATTTTTCTCTGTTTCTCTGAATCGATGATATTTTTCTTCTTTAAAATAAATTTTGATAAAAATAAAAATGAATAAATGCTATTTTAAGTTTTACATAAAATAGCTGTTTGTATTTCACAGTCTCAATAAAATACTTATAGCTAACTAGTGTGGCGTTATAAAAGATACTTTTTACGAAATAGGCTGCATTTGCTTTGAATGGCCAAAAAGGATACACTGAAATACCAAATATTGTAATTATTAGTGTCATAGATGATTCAGGAACCTGAAACTGTACGTTTTCAACCTTATGATTTATTTATTTAAATGGTCCTGAAAAGTAGATAACGAGACGTGTAAGATGTGAAACGACAATTATTATTTAATAAGTATTCTTTTTTCCTGGGGGAATGAGCTAAATGTATTTCAAATTTTGTGTTTTTGTCTTATTCAATTATAGAGGAACTCGACATTGTTTTTGACAAATGATTAATGACCTAGTAATTAACCCATACTCTGTGTGTAAGTTTTCAAAAGATATTTTAAAATTAGTGTTTTAAACAAAATTCTAATTCTCTTACATAATTAATCAGCGGTAAGTCTGAGGGCTTATTATGTTAAAAATCGGGTTTTGATACTCGCGGTGGGCACAGCACAGATAGCCCATCGTGTAGCTTCGTGTTTAGCAACAACCAAAAATAATCAGCCTTATTTTAACAATAAAATAATATAAGTTAAAATTTGCAGCAATTTGAGTTCATTTTTATTGTTCCGTTTTACAATGCAAACCATTCAAAATTTTGAGATGGAAACTCAGTGAACACACAGGCCCGGCATGGCCGGGTGGTCGCGGGTTCGAATCCCCGTCACACCAAACATGCTCGCCCTTTCAGCCGTGGGGGCGTTTTAATGTGACGGCCAATACCACTATTCGTTGGTAAAAGAGTAGCCCAAGAGTTGGCGGTGAGTGTCGATGACTAGCCGTTTTCCCTCTAGTCTTACGCACCTAAATTAGGGACGGTTAGCGCAGATAGCCCTCGTGTAGCTTTGCGCGATATTCATAACAAACAAACAGTGAGCACACTGGGAATTTCTTGGGTAAACTAAACTTTTGAACCTAATTTTCATTTTACAGTCTTATTTCTCTTGTGTAAACTAAACTTTTAAACCCCTTAAACATGTTTTCTGAACAAAATGTATCGTTTAGATAGGTCGTAATATTTTTGGTGACGATTCAACTAACTAACGTTTCTACAACGTTGCTAAATAGATGTGCGTTGGTAAAACTGACAACGTCATGCATTATAATGCACAACTATTCAGCAACTTTGTAGAAACGTCATGTATAAGCTGTTAGTTTATTTTACTATTATAGCTCCTAATACTCTCGCATTGTTTTTAGTATAAGTATCGTGTAACAGGTGATTTTTAAACTATTAGTACTCGTCTTTTCTGATTTTTATTCCTCTGAATATTATAATGTTTATGCTCATTGAAATTAAGGACAAGGTTGCAAGAATGCTGTATATGAAAATCAAGTTAGCATCCAGAATTAAACATTCAAGGGATGAAATAATACTTCGGTAATACAATTTAAATATGGACGTAATCTCTTCATTTAATGATTTCCAAATTAAAATGCAACTTCACGTCTTTCCTGTCTTTAAGAGATCGATTACCTTTTAGAAAGTTGTTATTAAAAACAATTGTTCCACTTGTCTTAAAATTAGAGAAATCAACAATTACTGTGTTATTATTAACAGCAATATATAAAAACATGATAATTTTCTGAGAAAAAAGGCTTAGCATCTGAAAAACATGATAATTTTCTGGAAAAAAAAGGCTTAGCATCTGAAAAACATAATACTTTTCTGGAAAAAAAGGGGCTTAGCATCTGAAAAAACATTATACTTTTCTGGAAAAAAAATGCTTAGCATCTGAAAAAACATTATACTTTCTGAAAAAAAAAGCTTAGCATCTGAAAAAGCATGATACTTTTCTGAAGAAAAAGGCTTAACATCTGAAAAAACATGATACTTTTCTGAAAAAAAGGGTTAGCATTTGAAAAGCAGTTGAAAAAGTAAGACACGGAAGGAAATAAAATACATAAATGTGTTAGAATAAGACAAAATATAAGCTACTAAATAGCAAGAGATTTCATAAATAGGTCTCATGTTTTGTCATAAGGTGTATAGTTTTATAACGTTCACGTTAAGCAATATCTGTAACTTTGCAAGTCAAACGTTTTAAATAGCCATATCTATATACTACTTCTATCGATTGACGAACTGGTATTCCTTCTTTCATTTTAAAGTACGGTCGAGAATGAGACATCAGAAAACCTCTCCTTTTTTAATTACAAATAGCTCATTTTCACCATGCCACTCAAATTTTTTCTTACGTGAAACTTTTCTTTTCCTAAATATGATGACACTACCGTGAGCGATATTTGGTTCAGTAAACCTTGTTATTACACAATGAGTTATGTAGTAAGGAAACGTTATCTGACGATACGGCTATAACTGAAGGACACGATTTATAAATATACTTTTAAAACTAAAGAAAGAGTGAAAAGCGCATGATTAAATTTCCAAAGACTTGCATATGATCTCAAACACGAGTTTAAAATGGAGTATTATCTGAAATACGTTAACAAAGGTGTTCGCTGCTTAAATCATGTGATTTTAAGGTAAACAATTCTCAATGGATCAATGGTAATTTTACGGACTTACAATGCTAAAGTCTGGGGTCCGATTCCTCACTGCGGACAAAGTGCAGACAACAAATTGTAGAGCCTTGTGCTGAGATAACAGCCTCTAAGAAAGACAGTTTTAACAATCGGTTAAAGAATTCATATTTACTGGTGATCTCTTGGTCCGGGCTACATATACCCTTTCTGTATAGTAATATAATAATATTTCAATGTACATTCACACGAAACTATAGAGTTACGTGATATTTTACTCAATATCTTGTATATCAATATACCCGTTAGCACGCCGAACTGTGGATCTCGTGGTCTGGGCTACATATACCGTTTCTGTATAGTAATATAATAATATTTCAATGTACATTCACACGAAACTATAGAGTTACGTGATATTTTACTTAATATCTTGTATATCAATATACCTGTTAGCACGCCAAACTGTGGATCTGTTGGCTCGTGGTCCCGTAAGTTAGGGCCGTGGTTGTGTTATAAGATTGACGATCAAGTCACACCATTCGATCTGACAAGAATGTTAGATGGTGTGTTGACTAGCTGTCTTCCCTCTAGTTTATCACTTCCAAATTAGTGACGGTTTTCACAAATAGAACTCAAGCAACTTTGTGTGAAATTTTACAACAAACAAACAGTATACCTGTATATGGAATTACAGAATTATTTTCTACTTTAAAAATAAAATTGTTGTATTTAAAGCGGTCGTTGCACGAAACGTCTAAAGTTCGTGTTATTCAGTGCTTAATGGTCATAGAAATTGTACAAGGTTTATATAATCAACAGTAAGCAATATTTATGTGTTTGTTGTTAAGCGCAAAGCTGCACAATGGGCTATCTATGATGTGCGCACCACGAGCATCGAAACCCCGTTTTTAGTGTTATGAGTCTTCATATTTATTACTGAGCTACTAGGTGACTAGTAAGCTTTAATCCTGTTTACTAGCGAAAATGTTAAACAGTTTGTAGTTTTTATGAGTCAATGCCAAGAAGTTTCAAGTTTACTATTGAAAAAGAAACAAACTTTGAATTATCTGCCTTTCTTGAGCATTTTTTATTACCAGTGGCAGTGGATCCCTGTTATATAGAACCAATATTGCAAATCTAATTACACCAGTTCTCATTTTCGTTTTTGGGTGTTTTATAGATTTAAATTCTAAAATAATCTCATTAAAACATTACTCGATGGTGCTCTACTTAAAGCTCTACACAAACATTTATAGAAAAGAAATAAGTATTAAAGTTAAGTATCAAACCAAGAGGACTTATTGGTATTGTGTTGTTGTTGTTTTTTATGTTTGTTGTTTAGCACAAAGCAAGTACCCACCGCAGATATCGAATCTCGAATTTTAGCGTTATAATCATTTCAGTTTTATTACATTTTGAGACCTGAAATCCAAGAAGCGTGAAGTGATTAAAAGGATCAAGCTTTAAAAAACAAGACCGATTACCACTTGATTGTGTAGCTTGAATGATGCGACGACATTTGCGAATTAACTTGTACCGACAGAGCGAAGCAAAAACATGATCAAGCACTTAACGACATGTGCTGAAAAAAAATGTCGTTTGGTTGTCGATAAAACAAATTTCAGTTAATTGTCGATACTCACAAATAAAACATCGATTAAATAAGGGCATTTCAGCGACACCATTATGAGTAAAACTGTTTTGTTTGTTTCTAACGCAAAGCTGCACAAATGGTTATCTACGCATGTCCGCTGCGGGAAATCAGACCTCGGAGCTTAGCGTTGGAAGTTTGTAAACTTACCCCTGATCCACTGGGGGTAAAAAATGAACTCTTTTAATTTAGTAGAAAAACTTTATGCGTATGTCATTTCACAAAAAATATTAGCCCCCCCCCAATGGCACAGTGGTATGTCTGCGGACTTACAACACTAGAATCCGGGTTTCGATACCCGTGGTAGGCAGAGCACAGATAGCCCATTGTGTAGCTTTGTGCTTAATTACATACATACAAACAAACAAAAAATATTATCTTACTAAATATGCTAGTACAATAATTTCTCAAAACTGCTCTTAATCTTAATAAGCGTCGTTAAATGATGTTGTAAAATTACTATTAAATTTAATAAATACTAATAATATCTCAAAACCGCTATTAATTTTAATACATGCCATTAGATTATGTCTCAAAACCGCTTTTAATCTTAATAACCACCGGTACAATAACCTTTTAAAATTGCATATTAAATATAATTGCTTTAAAGAAAGGAAAGTTATCTTATTATAAAGAAAAACTAAACCGATTCGTCCATTTCAATTTTTTAACTTTACCTTTTCAGACTGAGAAATCCTACAATATTAAACAAAGTGTTCAAATAAATAATCAAAGGAAATCTTAGAACTAAGAATAAATACGTTTGTTGTTAAGCACAAAGCTACACAATGGACTATCCGTGTTGTGCCCACCACGGGTATCGTAAACCCGGTTTCTAGCGTTGCACGTCTGCAGACATACCGCTGTGCCACTGGGGGGGGGTTAATAATAAATACATTTGTTGTTAAGCACAAAGCTACACAATGGACTATCCGTGTTGTGCCCACCACGGGTATCGAAACCCGGTTTCTAGCGTTGCACGTCTGCAGACATACCGCTGTGCCACTGGGGGGGGGTTAATAATAAATACATTTGTTGTTAAGCACAAAGCTATACAATGGGCTATCTTTATTGCGCTCTCCACTGGTATTGAAACCCCAATTTTTAGTGTTATAAGTTCACAGTCTTACCGCTAAGACACTGAAGGGCAAATAAACATGAAACGGTATGCATTTGTTGATTATGCAGTCCGTATCAGCTTTAAATGTTCGTAAAGAATACTAGTTTTAACGCCTTCAACAGTAAATACAAAAAAAAATACGTTCTTTCAGACATTTTAACTATTGTTAACATTTCTTAGACAACTTTTATCAAAGTAATTTTAACTTCTGAAACACTTTACAAATCTCGGTAATTAGTATTTCTGTATGTATGAAGTCTCTTATGTCTTAATTAGGGGCATTAATATTGTATATTATAATTACTAAACACAGTTAGTCTTTTTCAGCTCCTAATGTCTAGGAAGTATAGTCCAGGTTGGTGATTATATGTTTCATTATATATCGTGAATACAAGTCTATTTACAGCTATATAAAGCCGTCCCTATATTTATTGTTGTCCTCGAACAATGAGCAACGGCTAAAAATTTCGTAACACAATAGCTAATTTTCTACTCTTCCCTTTGTTTGCGCTATAAGCTAATTGTCACTAAATAGGTTCTGTAACTGCATAGTTCTTCTGCACTTTTGAAATGCTTGCTTTGTTGGGATAAAAGGTGACTTTAATGTCTATGTGTTTTATTTTTTTCATTCCGGGTCCATTGTGTATTAACTTGATAAACTACCATTGAGTCATTGCGGTTGATAAAGTCCCCCATCTTTCAGTTGTTACAGCGAAGTTAGTTCCCTCTGGTTTGCAGAAGTAATAAATATAATTGATACCTCTCTCTTACTAGGATATATATTACCACTCGTACTCTGTTATTTGTGTCCTTTTATGAAATACAATAAACACACACACATTGTTGTAGTAGGGAGTTTTATAACACATGCACTTATTTAATCACCTTTGGAACTTTTTTTTCTTTAAGCTTGTGTTTTTTTTTCTCTCTTTCATGTGTGTTGAACATAATTTATTAATTATTTCACAGTTTTTACATATGGGTGAAACACACACAGGTCAGGAAACCGGTAAAACAAGGTGGCGACTTACAATAGATATAATTATATATATATTCATATGCATGGAACTGATTTGTTGGTTGTTTAATAGTATAGATACACAATGTGTTATCTGTGCTGTGCCCACCGCAGGGATCGAGCCTCGAATTTTATTATTATAAGACCTTAAGTTTACCACTAAGCAACTGGGGAGAGAGCAGGGGACTGAAGAACGTGGATGTAGTATATATATACACTTGTTAATAACAACTTACAAATTTGTTATATTGACAAAAAGTTAAATGATCTCAACAGGATCTCCATAGGAGCGTTACCACATTTAGTCTTTTCCCTATATCAACCTTTTTGCTTGCTTTTCTTATTATTTTAGGATCAGTAGATCCGGAGAAAATTTCTATCAATAACTGACGTACCATTTATTTATTGATTTTTTTTTTTTACGAAGACTATCCGATTACATTGATTCTAATGCTGGATTATTTTTTTATATCAAACAACTAAGTCCAAAGCAAATAGCATCATACTATGGAATAAATAAATAAAACTATACACGTTTATAAAAAGTCTACTTTCTAAGCCTAAAAAGTACAGTTTGCAAAATATTTGGGCAATTAAAACATATTGAAGAAGGCGCATAACCAAAACAAAAGCAATCCTCTAAAAATTATATTTTACATTTACGTTTCTTCTCATATTTCTTCAAGTAACACTTGGCATGAGTTAAACACAGCATAACTGTGTGATTGAATTCTGTTCCCAGTTTGTAAATACAAGCACGATAATAATAACAGTTTCCGATCAGAGTAAGCTATACACATGCACACCTATGGAAACTGAAATTTTCCATTGTAGTTTGTCGGTCTGGATCAATACTGTTCAACACACTTGCAATACCTAGACCTGCAGGGTAGTGTGAGTATCCAAACGAATCTGAGAAGTCTCGTAAACGCTGTTCCTGACATATATCGCCAGAGTTTTTCCTTATTGGTGTGTGTTTATTTCTTCCATGATTGGCCATATCAGATTAACTGAAGTGACTAGTTGGAATTATTACAAGAAAAATTCTGATCAATCAACCAAGTCGTCCCCATAATTGTGTCTCTTGAGGAAAACTTGGCTCGAAATGATAACAGCTACCTAAACACATAAACAGCTTAATAGCATTCACCGCCAGGGATGTTTATAAGACATAATATTTATAGTTATTGCATTAACCTGTGCGAATCAGACACCACCACGTTTGAAATAAACTTCAAGTTTCATATAATACACCAAAGTTGCAAGATCAGAAACGTTCTCACTTGCCAAAACAAACTTGAACCTTTCGACGTGCAACGAACCTACATCATGTTATCCTTGTGTAGTTAATAAAACTGACATCATATTGTTATTGTGTAGTTAATAAAACCTACATCACGTTGTCCTTGTGTAGTAAATAAAACCTACATCATGTTATCCTTGTGTAGTTAATAAAACTGACATCATATTGTTCTTGTGTAGTTAATAAAACCTACATCACGTTGTCCTTGTGTAGTTAATAAAACCTACATCACGTTGTCCTTGTGTTGTTAATAAAACCTACATCACGTTGTCCTTGTGTAGTTAATAAAACCTACATCACGTTGTCCTTGTGTAGTAAATAAAACCTACATCATGTTATCCTTGTGTAGTTAATAAAACTGACATCATATTGTTCTTGTGTAGTTAATAAGACCTACATCATGTTGTTTTTGTGTAGTTAATAAAACCTACATCACGTTGTCCTTGTGTAGTTAATAAAACCTACATCACGTTGTCCTTGTGTAGTTAATAAAACTTACACTATGTTGTCCTTGTGTAGTTAATAAAACTTACATCACGTTGTCCTTGTGTAGTTAATAAAACCTACATCACGTTGTCCTTGTGTAGTTAATAAAACTTACACTATGTTGTCCTTGTGTAGTTAATAAAACTTACATCATGTTGTCCTTGTGTAGTTAATAAAACCTACATCATGTTGTATAGTTAATAATATGATAATAACAATAACATTATAATCCCAGATAGACATTAAACTAGCATTCTTTTAAAAGATCCTTCGTCAATGTCACGACACCTCACTTTAATTTATTAAGACATATTTGAGCAACTATAAATTGTACTATTGAAGAACAAAACAACGACCAATCAGCGGTAAGCGCAGATCGAACAATCGGCTTCTGTTTTTTTTCAAATGTATAAGTGATATTCCCCCGATTTACAACTGAATATTTGTTTCATTATTTTACAGATTGAAGCATGATTGATCAATAACAGGCTATTTTGATAATAATAAGTATATATATGTCTTTAGAATTTACGAGAAATATTATTATTGTAATTCTTCATGCAAAAGTGGGATAGATATCCTTCTGCTATTTCTTTGAATATGTGTATGTGCACGCGCTTATTATTTTAGCACAAACCTCCACACATTGGCTATTTGCGCTCTGTCCACCGTGGGAAACCAAACCCTGGAATTTTTTGAGTACGTATAATAAGTGAGAGAGGGCGGATAGGGCAATATTGACATCATATTCTGGAGTTCGTTTTT
>NW_013666497.1:20650-25584 GCF_000517525.1 Limulus polyphemus
CAAAGCTTCTCTTCTATTGCATGTTTCTTGCTTAATGAGATGTAAGCAGTGATTCTGTCAGTTTCAGAGGATGATAGGGCAATATTGACGTCATATTCTGGAGTTCGTTTTTCAAAGCTTCTCTTCTATTGCATGTTTCTTGCTTAATGAGATGTAAGCAGTGATTCTGTCAGTTTCAGAGGGCGATAGGGCAATATTGACGTCATATTCTGGAGTTCGTTTTTCAAAGCTTCTGTTCTATTGCATGTTTCTTGCTTAATGAGATGTAAGCAGTGATTCTGTCGGTTTCAGAGAAATTACATCCTTTTTTTAAACGGAAATTTCTAAAATATTGGGTAGACTCCAACTACGAACAAACATGTTTTGACACTAAGTTATAAAGTTCTGGTTATCTAAAAAAACTGAAATACGAAATGACCAAACATTATTCGATATTTCGCATGTGGAAAAATATTTCTCCATTGCTTCATCCATCAAAATAATGTGTACCCTACACCACGTTGCTGAACTGTGTAGACTAATGAGTAGGTCTAATTGACTCGCAAATACTGATGTCTACGTCCGTAGTTAATAATGGGATGTTCTGATGTCTCTCTCTGCTAAGGCCCACCAGTGGCACAGCGGTATGTCTGCGGACTTACAACGCTAGAATCCGGGTTTCGATACCCGTGATGGGCAGAGCACAGATAGCCCATTGTGTAGCTTTGTGCTTAATTACAAACAAACTCTCTACTAAAAACTCCAATTGTCTTTTCATCTTTGATTAAGTTGGGTAGTTTTTTTTCAATCGACATTCTTAACTAACTTATTTAAATTTCTCATAAATCTTTTTTTGTTTTTTCAAGAAAGGATGAATTTCAGTCTAATCTAAAATAATAATCGTGGATTTATGAAGAGTATGTCGTAATATGTTGTTTCAAGAGTATTTTAGGCAAGGTAGGCATAGTCAAGTTGGGTTTTTATGGACTATTTCCGTTTGTTTCTAGAGATGATAGAAATATCGTCTCATAAAGCCAGCCCCATGATGACTCAGTGGTAAGTCTGAGAGCTTATAACAGTAAATATCAAGCTTTGATATCCGCAGTAGCAGAGCGCAGATAACTAATTGTGTAGCTGTGTGCTTAACAACAAACAAATAAACTTAAAAGCCAAAACTCTATCACAATATAATAATAAGGGATCACGGTAATTATTAATAAATTGCAATATCTAATTCGATATCCTTCTATATTCAGAACTTTTTGGCAAATCTCATGAAATAATTAAGGAGTATTTTTAAATAATTATCAAAATCTAACTATGAATTATGTATTTGTTTTACGTAATGTTATGATTATAAAAAACGTTTAATTTAGTTTCTATGTACCGTTTAGGACATGTGAAACCTACCAAGTGCTTAAATTTATATAGTTATCAAATATGTCCAGTGTTTCTTTTCTTTCAAAATCATTGTTAGACTATGACGCGGTTTAAAAGCAGTTTTTTTATTTATCAATTAAGTGTTTTATAATTTGCTTTTTTTATTGTTGTTGCTAAAACAGGAATTAACTTCATATTACATAACAGGGATTAACCTAATACTAGCCGATAAACGACATAAGATTTAATTAAATAATAAAAGTATGATCCCAAATTCTCCCTCTACGGTTTTTACGAAACAACATAAAAACACTAGTTAAAATAGGGACTTAATGATGGATATTTGTTAATGGGGTTATTTGCTCATACCTTTAGAAGAAATGGTTAATAAATTTGGTAATATTGATTCAGACGAAGTATTACTGTTTTATTACTTTACAGGCTTTACTATGTATCTTGTATATATAATCTTTTATTTATATAACCGTAAAACTTCTTCTAAATAATATGTAAACGTTATTCAAAATTCTGAGAAAGTATTAACCTTTTTTTTTCGGTGATAGTAAATATTGTAAATAGTATATTGTTGATTATTCATGAAAATATTATACATATTCAAGGAGAGATTGTATAATAAGTCCTGTGATGCACTAGAAACTACGTCCTCCATCGCTGATCGTGTATATATTTAATTATGCACTATTGCTCGACATCACAATTTCTATTGTAACAATCTTCCACCAAGAATGACGAAGTCAATCTTAAGCCACAAACTTTATACGAACCCCTACACCGAACTTGAAACTTGGTTTTCAAGATCACGTTTAAACAGACCGAAAAGAACAAAAGACAATTGAAACCGCACCTTTGAACTTGATAGGTGTGTGTGGTTGAATAGGATAACTATGGTTCCAAATTCTCACGGAAGCATCATCTGTTGATTTCGAAGTTTAGTTGGAAACATAAACTTTTGATATTCGCCAAATTCAAATCCTTGTTTGCTTGACTATCAACGATACCAGGAAATAAGCTCAGCTTCATCAAATTAGTGTTTCAGGTCGGAGGGTGTTTTATTTCATAATTGTGGCTTTCACTTGATGTATTAAACTATCTGTTGAGTGAGGTTTTCTACTTCCACAGAGAACACTGAAGGCTTCCCCCCCTTTTTTCTTTTTTTTTCTCAAAATGTCATATCGTTCGGCTCTTTATCGTTTAACAATATCGCTATGCTAATGTTTCTCTTCGGAATTTCTTTTATATATATTCTTCCCGCCATAAGTTTGTTCTGTGGTGGCATTGTACAGGGTGTCTCAGAAGTCAGGACCCATAGGGAAAATAGACATTGTATACTTAAAGTTAAACAAACACATTTCTAATGTGAATTTACATATTCCAGGAAAGAAAATACCCTGATGCTACAGTATGCCAAGAATTGATATGTCTATGACTATTAATGGCATACAGTTTGGTTAATAAATATATTGTGCATTTTTTTGGATTTGGGTCCAGACTTCTAGGACACCCTGTACTGTTGGATCATCAGGATGCGCCATGGACCAGATATATGGGTGGTAAATATATCGCCCGTGGTGCCACAACTAGTTTCTGCGGCGATATCTCACTGTATTGGCATATACAAATCATCCAAATAAAGCGCAACTGGAATATATATACATGATAAAAAAAATCTTGGAGATAAAAATGTCCCTAAAATTTTCGGGCCAGTAATTAAAATCAGAATTCTAGAGAGAGTTTTGGTTTCGTTTCTTGGAACAAATCAAAGGATCTTTCTGATTTCTGAAATGACAACTACTAACACGTGAAACACGAAAATATATAAATACACACATATACATGAAACGCGAGAACAGAATAATTATCTTTCCCTCTATCATATTATTATTAGCAACATTTCAAGTGTATTTCTAAAAAAAAATGTGTTTGATTATATATTATATGAAAAATATACAGAGCATAAAAATTTCGGTAAATCAGTCTAAGTGGAATGAACAGTGAAAAGTAAACATAGAGACCCATATTAGAGATGGCTTTCGTTTCCTAATTTGAGCTCATATGTTCCTAATATCACATTGTTGTTGAAACTCTAACGGACTCATCTCAACCAAATAGCTTTATGTACATTCATGTTGAAACTTTAGAGGACTCGTCTCAACCAAACATTTTTCAGTACATTAATGTTGAAACTTCAGAAGACTAATCACAACCAAACAGCTTTCAGTACAGTGATGTTTAATCTTTAGGCGATTTATCTCAGCGAAGTAACTTTGAGTATAAGTGAGGGATTTGATAAAAAATACGGTATATCTTTTTTTTGTGTCCAAGAATGAAGATTTAGATAAACACTCTGACGAAGACATTTTGCGAGATTTTGAAGTGGACGTTAAAGCAAGCGCCTCCTGGATTGTTTGTCGTTATTTATGATTCGCGCAAAAAACATACCGTTAATTAATATTGCAATTAACCTCATCATCTACTGCTGGGCTTCCCTATGTATTTTATATAGAAAACGATTTAAATTCATCCAATTTATTCCTATCAGCTCCTTACACTGAGTGTTGTAACATGGGAGGTTTTTTTAAACGCCATTTCAGCTACTATTTTATTGAATCGCTACTTCGAAATAAGTTCCTTTATTATATTATACTCTCAGTGGTGTGCACCTTCACATCAATAGATAATTAATACGTTGATCTCGTGAAAGTGCATCAAATTCAAAGGTCTCAAACTTGATAAGAATCTCTTTCGTTAGAATTCTCTTTCATCCACAGAAACACGATAGAAACACTGATGATCAAATTGTAGATTTTAACATTACTCTCAGTACTACTTGGAACGAGGATATTGTGTCTGTCTAATTCTATTAAGACCTGTTCGATTTACTCTTCACATACAAGGTAATTGACCGCATCTAAGTTTAATTACCGACAAGGAATCGATCTGGTTTTCTTGCAGCTCATTCAAGTGTTATACCAGGACGTCAGAACTTCTGTCTAGTGTAAAAGGAGAAGTTTTGGGTGTAGAATGTAGCCAGACTTTGGCTGTTATATTGTTAAACCATATGTTGAAAAAGTTCACCTTACCATACCTGCTGAATTCACTAATTAACAATTTCACTATCAATAATAAAACGGAGATGTTGTTACTAAATTTGCAATAATCATCTTCTAGACCATATCAGAGTGATCATAATTTTAAGTAATATAACAGATTAATAATCATCTTATAAAATATAACGGAGTAAAAATCATTTTCTAAAATATAACAAAGTAATAATAGTTTTATAGAATATAATAGAGTGATAATCATCTTATAGACTATATCAGAGTGATAATCATCTTATAGACTATATCAGAGTGATAATCATCTTCTAGACCATATCGGAGTGATCATAATTTTAAGTAATATAACAGAGTAATAATCATCTTCTAGACTATATCAGAGTGATCATAATTTTAAGTAATATAACAGAGTAATAATCATCTTCTAGACTATATCAGAGTGATCATAATTTTAAGTAATATAACAGAGTAATAATCATCTTCTAGACTATATCA
>NW_013666497.1:26472-28340 GCF_000517525.1 Limulus polyphemus
CACAGCTACATAAGGACTATCTCCATTGTGTTATTGCAACTGATTGCGTCAGAAGTGTAACTCTTTTGTTTTTCTAGTTAGGATTTTCGCACAGTTACATAAGGACTATCTATGCTTGAAGATGGCTTGAATGGGTAATGAAGAAAAACGTTAATGTTAAACTTATATTAAAGTTTTTTCTTCATTACCCATTCAAGCCGTCTCCAAGTATTATTAGTCTCAAAGTGGGTTCTTCATCATCGAATAAGAACTATCTGTGCGTAGTCATCTCTAATTTACATCTCATAGGCTGGAGGGAAAAATAATTGGTCACTAGTAGTATCTACCGCCAATTCTTGGATTATTCCTATCTAATCAAATAATGGTTTTGACTGTTAGCCTAATAACGCATCCAAGGCCCCATAGAGCAGAGCGCGTCTTTGCAGCAATGGAACGCGAAACATGAATATTCCTGGATGCCAACCACGAGGCCAGCCCGTCTCAAGACGATAATTTCACAGATTCAGCTAAGACATGTGGCATGCAAATAACATCGTAAGATTTTAAGATCATGTAGACAAATTAGGCTTATACAAATTAAATGGGCCTTGTGTCAGCTCTTCACTAAAACCTCGTCTAATTTCAGGAAAGACTAATTTGTCTTTATTACGAAGACTGCGTGTGCAAGACTTGTGCAATAAGTTTACTGTTCCATCGTTATAACAATTCACACTATTTACTGTAATTTTCATTCACAAAAGTACATAAGATACATGCAATTTTATAAACAGATTGGAAAATTAAGAAGTGTCTTATTTTTCAAGAAATGTACTCTGATATCAGGCATCTTCTTTAGAAACCCCAAAATGGCATATACACATTTAAATATTCTACAGCTAATCAATGTGTTTGCATAGAATAACTAGATATTTTATTTACTATATCTTTTGGAATGTTCATATTTTAGACTTAAATCAAGCAGATTAAGGAAGTTTTTGGTTCTAAACTGGGCCAATTTTGTCATTTCTTTTTTGCAGCGACCATTATCTCTTCATTCCACATTTTATTTCAAGTAATGCATGCTGTGACCGAAATAAATAAACGCAATGCACCCAATACCACTGTCGTCTCGAAAGAAAAATAACTCATTTCATAAAGAACATCCATTTTTGTAATTAATATCCGCCTCTCCTATATTAACTGGTGTACTGCATACACATTAATTTTAGCTTATTTTCTTCCTTAAGCACTTGGTATTCCGCAAAAGTGAAAGCTGAATTCAGCCTTGACTTGCAAAACAGAAACTTGCTAACATAAGCAGAAAAGCTTTCTATTTGCGTGGCAGATTAAGGAGGGGAGTAATGAACCTCAGCAAAATTCAAACTGCGATGTGAAATTTAATAAAACAGGCTTAGCTCGCACTCATTATAAATGAGAGTAAAAGATGCTATATTTTCGGTTAGTTATAGATGAACCTTTATCGAATATTGCATGTAATTTTCCTGTCTTTATGCATTAGACAGTTGTGGTAAAATACACATATTGGTCTCTCTATTTTTACATCTATAACTATCGATCTATGTTATCCTAACTATATATACGTTTTTAGAAAACTGTCCTTATATTTCTATATTCTTCGACATTTTTATACGTGTATTTATTTATCAATTCTTCTGTCTATGTTTACACTTTCTGTCGGTCTAAATAATTATTTGATGTAAAAGGATTTATTCCTCAATTCATCTTAATGTCGTTTAATTCACATCATGATGACAAGTAAATAAACATGCCTCTTGTTTTGTGGGTATGGATTAAATAAACGATTTCTTTATATATATATACACCTGGAAAAAAGTTAAGCACCCCCGTGTTTTTTTCAAGTGATTCAG
>NW_013666497.1:29272-30247 GCF_000517525.1 Limulus polyphemus
TGTATATATATATATACAAATTCAACGTATACATGATTCTAACTTATTTGTACATTACTGAATCATACTTCTGATCGTTCAGATAGTTTTGTTAGACACAATTCTTAATTTCACATAGAAGGTAACACCTTATGAATGTAGAAGCACCTAATAAATGTAAAACTACCTGATGAATGTAAGAACATCTGATAAATGTAAAACTACCTAATGAATGTAAGAACATCTAATAAATGTAAAACTACCTAATGAATGTAATAACCTCTAATGAATGTAATAACACCTAATGAATGTAATAACAACTAATAAATGTAAAACTACCTAATAAATGTAATAACCCCTAATGAATGTAATAACAACTAATGAATGTAATAACATCTAATGAATGTAAGAACACCTAATGAATGTGATAACAACTAATGAATGTAGAAATACCTAATGAATGTAATAACAACTAACGAATATAATAATACCTAATGAATGTAATACACATCTAATGAATGTAGAAACACCTAATGAATGTAGACATAGCTAATGAATGTAGAAATAGCTAATGAATGTAAAAACACCTAATGAATGTAATAACACCTAATGAATGTAAAAACGCCTAATGAATGTAATAACACCTAATGAATGTAATAACACCTAACAAATGTAATAACAACTAATGAATGTAAGAACACTTAATGAATGTAATAACAACTAATGAATGTAAGAACATCTAATAAATGTAATAACAACTAATGAATGTAAGAACACCTAATGAATGTAATAACAACTAACGAATGTAATAACAACTAATGAATGTAGAAACACCTGATGAATTGTAATAACAACTAACGAATGTAATAACACCTAATGAATGTAAAAACGCCTAATGAACGTAATAACATCTAATGAATCTAATAACACCTAATGAATCTAATAACAACTAATGAATGTAGAAACACCCAATGAACGTAAAAACACATAATGAAT
>NW_013666497.1:30344-32642 GCF_000517525.1 Limulus polyphemus
CTAATAACAACTAATGAATGTAGAAACACCTGATGAACGTAATAACACCTAATGAATCTAATAACAACTAATGAATGTAGAAACACCCAATGAACGTAAAAACACATAATGAATGTAGAAATAGCTAATGAATGTAATAACAACTAATGAATGTAATAACATCTAATGAATATAAAAACGCCTAATGAATGTAATAACACCTAATGAATGTAATAACAGCTAATGAATATAAGAACACTTAATTAATGTAATAACAACTAATGAATATAAGAACACATAATTAATGTAATGTAGAAATAGCTAATAAATGTAGAAACACCTAATGAATGTAATAACAACTAATGAATGTAAGAACACCTAATGAATGTAATAACAACTAATGAATGTAAGAACACCTAATGAATGTAATAACAACTAATGAATGTAAGAACACCTAATGAATGTAATAACAACTAATGAATATAAGAACACCTAATTAATGTAATAACATCTCGGGTACTCATTTTAGCAGGTATGTTGCAAAAAAAGAATGATTTTGATCAGTGATATATAAGTACAGGTTTTTAGTTTATGCATTCAGAATTACGATTTTTTAATTGTGGTTTATATATATATAATGATTATCTCTAAAATGAAGAGTTTTATCTCTTGGTAGAATTAAGTTGACCTTCACATGGAACTGCATTAAGTATGTTTGTGTGTGTTTTGCTATAGCAAAGCCACATCGGGCTATTTGCTGTGTCCACCGAGAACAATCGAACTCCTGATTGTAGCTTTGCAAATCCGGAGATGAAATTGAGTATATACATTATCTTGTGCGGTGTCTTTAACATTATAATTTGGTAGATCCGAACTTGTAGATCCCTGATTGTAGCGTTGCAAATCCGAAGATGAAATTGAGTATATACATTATCTTGTGCGGTGTCTTTAACATTATAATTTGGTAGCTCCGAACTTGTAGACCCCTGATTGTAGCGTTGCAAATCCGAAGATGAAATTGAGTATATACATTATCTTGTGCGGTGTCTTTAACATTATAATTTGGTAGATCCGAACTTGTAGACCCCTGATTGTAGCGTTGCAAATCCGAAGATGAAATTGAGTATATACATTATCTTGTGCGGTGTCTTTAACATTATAATTTGGTAGATCCGAACTTGTAGATCCCTGATTGTAGCGTTGCAAATCCGAAGATGAAATTGAGTATATACATTATCTTGTGCGGTGTCTTTAACATTATAATTTGATAGATCCGAACTTGTTGATATTAACTTTCCCATAATATTCCCGGATTAATAGCAATTATTAAACACATAAACATTATATTTATGAAATTAATGGGTTGAATCCCTGTATATTGATGCATCTGTTTATTAGACCATTTTGATTCAACGAAGATAAAATTGTTTTTGTTGAGTTTCACGCAAAGCTACTAATGCCTACCTACGTTAGCCCTCTTTAATTGTAAAGTGATAAACCAGAGGGAAGGCACTTAGTTACCAACTCTTAGACTACTATTTACCAACAATTTGTGAGATTGACTGTCACATTATAACGCTCCAATGGCTAAACGAGTGAGTATATTCGGTGGTAAGATTCGAACCCACAACTCATAGATTGCGATTCGAGTGCTCAAATCACTAGGCAAACTTTAGGCCTAAATCAATCTGAAGATTTTATTTTCAGATTTGCTGGTGTGATGATTGCTTTGATTTTACGTTATTGTTTCAACAACCTGTGGTTGCCAGGGTTTTTTGATGGTCTGTCAGATCTGCTTAAATATTGCAAATGCCACCAACACAAAGTCAAGTGGTAATTCCCCGAGTTATATCAATATCAGTAACGGGAAGGCTGTACAGTAGAAATCACGGACAAGGTCACACTCCACCGGAATAACTTTTAGGTGTAACTCTTTCAGACAAGTACGTTTCATCTAACCTGAAGAAAAGAGATAGAAGTTTTCCAAAACACTATTCATTCAGTCCTTTAGAGCTGTCTGTGACAAATGGCACTATATAAAATGCATTTTACGGGTCGGACCTAGCCTATCTGTTAACGTGTTGGACTTTGAATCCAAGGGCCCATTTTTCACGTCCCGTTGCTAAAAACATTGAGCTCTGCAGTTTGAGGCCGTTGGTGTGTTATGAGTGTGACGATCAAATTCTACTATTCAATTATAGTAGTCTATGAGCTGGTAGTAGACAATGTTGCCTAGTTTACTTTCTCTCTAGTGTATCAGTTCGAGGCCTGGCATGGCCAGGTGGTTAGGGCATTCGACTCGCAATCTGCGGGTCGCGG
>NW_013666497.1:32936-35383 GCF_000517525.1 Limulus polyphemus
AAATTAGGGACGGCTAGCGCAGATAGCTCTCGTGTAGCTTTGCGCGAAATTCAAAACAAAACAAAAAAAACTATCAGTTCGAAATTAAAAACAGTTATTGTAGATAACCTTTATGTAACTAAGCGCGAATATCCAAAACAAACCAAATCGATAATTTCATCTTCTATCATTATAAATACATCTACTAAAAGATAACGTCAATGAAACTTATACGTGAACTGTGTGCGCCACTAAAATGTACTTTCATTTCAGGAAATTTCTTGTTTCTATCATTTTTTTTGGAGAAGTTTAACTTTTCTCCAGATAGATTTGCTCGCTCAAAATGAGCTCCACTATCAAAAATAAAGTCAAAATGAATTCAACATCAGATAATTACCAGAGAATTTTATTTGTCTAACAGAATATCATCCTTGTGGAAAATAAAACAGAAACCTGAGATCACAAAAGGTCTCTCAAGATTGGTGGACCATTAATGGACTTTTTTTATGATAATCACCAGACAATTTCATTTGCCCAAGAACAACCCATTCGATAGACAAAGACAACCATTCAGCTCCTCATATTTCATTGAATCTTGAATATATTCTACAATCTTGTTGCCAAGATGAGTTTTCTTATCTGAAATGAAGAGAGTTTGTTTGTTTGTTTTTGAATTTCGCGTAAAGCTACACGAGGGCTATCTGCGCTAGCCGTCCCTACTTTAGCAGTGTAAGACTAGAGGGAAGGCAGCTACTCATCACCACCCACCGCCAACTCTTGGGCTACTCTTTTACCAACGAATAGTGGGATTGACCGTCACATTATAACGCCCCCACGGCTGAAAGGGCGAGCATGTTTGGTGTGACGGGGATTCGAACCCGCGACCCTCAGATTGCGAGTGCCTTAACCACCTAGCCATGCCGGGCCAGGAATGAAGAGAGATTATTTAAACTCAAAGGAATATCATAAATCAACATTATCTTCAGTGGAGTTTGCTTGTTAGTCACAAGCTTATTTATCCCAGTGAAACTCCTTAAATTTAAATTAACGTCTCATAATCGATTAAGAATTTCTAATGTTTTTTTACTCGTAGTAGCTAGACGATTTATTTTCTCCCATAAAAAAGATCCATTGGATAGAAAGGTTTATTTGTTGAATTGTTGGATTTCACGAGGGCTATCTGCGCTAGCTGTGCCTAATTTTAAAGTGACAGATTATAAGGAAGGCAGCTTACCAACACCACCCACCGCCAATTTTTGAGCTACTCTTGTAAGACCGATTATTGAGCTTTGACCCACTCTTATATATAACGCACTCACGACCACAAACTGTGTAGCGCGATCTTTTTTGTGTGGGATGGTAACAGGATACGAACCACAGTCCGGCACGCTAACCACTAGGTCATGTTTGACCAAGAATATAGAAAGAACATGCTTCTGATCAAATTACACTTCTTACAAGCAAACAGATTACTGTTTTCTTGAAAAATTTGTCAAATATCTTTTAACTAATGAGGGGAGTTACAAAAAAACACTGAGTGAAAATCAAATTTTCTTAATGCTTTTTAGTATTACTTGTTAAATAACGATATAGTTCACTAAAACTACATAACTAACATAGGCCTGCGAATTTAAAGTTTATAAAAGTTATTTTGGCTGTAATAACAAATTTTCCATAATTCAACTACGCAGATTTCGAAAATAATATTCATTTTTTTCTATCACGTAAGGATTTTTTTTACAAATCGGGACAAACGAAAAACTCTCACTTAGATCAAATTATTATTTCGTTTACCACAATGAACATGTTTTGTTATCATGTTTGTTAACAAAAATACAAACAAACTGAAGAAACGGGAAGAACATTGATGTCAAACGAATATGCATCCTCACTCATCCTGATTTTTGGTGTGAAATCTACGTCTTTTAGTCTCTAAAACTATGTGTTGTGGTCGTTCTTTTATGTATTGCGTTATGACATTTTGTGAAAAATCTGTACGTGATGGAGAAAACTGGATATCATTTTCGGATTCAGTGTACGAGAATTACTGTAGAACATGTAAAAATTTGTGTTATTTTTAGAAAAACATTTAGATGTCTACTTACTAGAAAATGAAGGTTATTTATATACATCAAAGTTACAAATCAAGACAATAAATAACGGTAGTAATAAACAATGTATTGTCATGTCATATCTTGAACTAATTTCACTGTTACTAGTTGTGACTAAGATATTTTTGGCTCGACTACACTAAATTTCATCTTGTTAACAGCGTATTTTAGATAATGTATAAAAAGTTGTAAAAATAGATATCATTTTACTAAATTTATCTATTAGTAATTTTCTAAAAATGATCAGTATTTCTAAAATTCTGAGGTTCAGCGATAGTTTGAGTGCTTATAACACTAAAATTCGGGGATTCGATTCCTGCCTTGGGTACAGCACGACTGGTTTATTGTGCAACTTTG
>NW_013666497.1:35935-37730 GCF_000517525.1 Limulus polyphemus
CGCTTAGCAACAAACAAATAGTCTTTTTTTTCATTTTACGAATTAGCAATGATAGCACTGTTAGTTCTAAAGCTGCTATAGCAACTGGATGAACGAATGTATTTCATAACATATTTTTATGCATCATACAGTTTTGTCGAATCCAAATCGTTCGTTTCATGGATGTGGTTTAAATGAAACAAAATTTTCTCCTTACCTTTTTCTGTCTATCCAACTGATTGCAAACAAACATAATACGTTTTTATCTATCTATTTTCTACTAAGTTATTATTTTACCTTTCTGCCTGCTTCTAGTTACGTTTTAACTAGTCTGTTATAGCAGTTTTGACAACTTCAATTCTTTGAACCAACCATTAGAAATAGACGTATGATGCTAAAGAAAAATCTTGCATGAATTAGATTTAATGAACAACAAGCGCAAACAATACCTTAGAATGAAAAAAGCTTTTTGAACATTTGTTATGAAATCAGAACGTTTTTAAAGTACAGTTCCCGTGTCCCTGTCACGCCAAACATGCTCGCCCTTTCAGCCTTCGGGGCGTTATAATGTGACGGTCAATCCCACTATTCGTTGGTAAAAGAGTAGCCCATGAGTTGGCGGTGGGTGGTGATGACTAGCTGCCTTCCCTCTAGTCTTACACTGCCAAATTAGGGACGGCTAGCGCAGATAGCCCTCGTGTAGCTTTGCGCGAAATTCAAAACACACAACAACAACAGTTCCCGTGACCTTCTGGCATTTGCAAAACAAAACAAAAAAGTTTTTCTGCTCTACTGAGACAATATTTATTTTATGTCTCAGAACAAACGGTATTTTATGTCCTTAGAACAAATTCTTATCTTATATTAAATATGACTGGCTTGAAAAGGAATCAATGGTAAAGAGGGAGAGAGCTACTATGTTGGATATCGCGATCTCAGATGGTTTATTTTGAGTGCCGCCATATTGAATATCAGTTGTTGGTGTATTTAGACTCCATGGAACAAGGCTAAAAAACAATACACATCTTCTCGTTTCTAATACCGAAGTGTACAAGCATCAAGTAATTTACATGATATAATACGGGAAAACTGATTGTAATATTTTATTACAATAGGTTACATCTTTGTAAAACGAATTACACTGTACATGTGGAACAGTTAACTGCGTCTGGGTTTACTTTTTAAAGAGTAACTATTCTTAATCACTCATGTCTCATGTTGCCAAAATAATGATACTTACCCTCGCTAAAGATCAACCCTGTGCTTTGAGATGTTTGGTTCTGTAATACTTTATAAACCAATTAATTTTTTTTTAAGTACCATGATAGTTCATCCAAAAACGTTATAAAAAACAATATTTTTGGACCTGATATGATAAGAAATGCTCAAATATAGTGGGCATTCAGATCTTCAGTTCTAAAAGCGTAGATAAATCTACTCAGTGCAGCATTACTAGACTATACGTTCAGTAAGAGCAAAAAAAAACAACAGGTATATGTAATACATTTTTTTCCTAGCTCATGTTGTTGTAAGGCATGTTTTCTTGCGACATGCTATCTTATAAAGTTTAAGCGTCGTTTGATAAGTGCTTTCCTTGAAAAATAAATCACAGACTCTGATATCACATTTATAGAGTTAGCTTCTCAAATACTGTTTATATGCCAGTTTTACAAGCAGTAGCAAGTATCTGTTTGAAGATATTCAAGATTAAAACCTATTTCTATCTCATATTTACTAATTCGAGAAAGACGAAATAACCTCAGTCGACAGAAGAGGGTAAATGTGACAGTTAAACATCCTAATATGATGTGGTGTT
>NW_013666497.1:38692-40729 GCF_000517525.1 Limulus polyphemus
GCGACCCTCAGATTGCGAGTCGAGTGCCCTAACCACCTGGCCATGCTGGGCCCAGAATACTAGAGAAATACGAAAAACTATGATGGGTTGCAATAGCTCCAATAGAGTGGTAAATCTGAACTTTCATTTATATAACTACTTTATTCCAATCTTACTTCCACGACAAACAGTAAAGGGTAGGACAGTTACAATGAGTTGCTTGTGCTAGCTGTTGTCATCCATCTCAGAAAATACGAATATATTCAATCTTGTCTCAGTACTTGATCTAATTCGTGCTCTATGGAATTATTATAATAAATATTTTTTCATCTTCAAGAACAGTGTAGAGCAACATCTTTTTTAACTAACTGAAAACTGATAGCGTAGAAAAAATGGAATTATTAATTTTAGTTTACGATATATTTACAGAATATTTATTATTAAAGTTAATTTCGTGTTTCTGATTTTATACTTTTTTACCTGAGTAAGCAAATATTTGTTGCGTTTTTATACATGCCTTTGGACAGATTAATCTAATGTCAAATTAATTCACTTGGCACGTTTTATTATTAACATCTTCTCATGTTTACGATCGAACTTTTTTGAGAAATTAATAAAGCGAACATTTTGAAGTGAAATATTACAAAAAATAAATCGATATTTTCAAAGGGTTTTCTAGTATGAACTGCTCAAATTGTGTTAAGATAATTTTTAATCATTGTTCGATATTTTCAAAAGGTTTTCTAGTATGAACTGCTCAAATTGTGTTAAGATAATTTCTAATGTGTATTTTGATTAAATATGTATGTGTGTATAATGAAACTGACACCAGTTTCCCTAGCGGTGACGTACAGATACTATTAATGTGGCAGAAGAGTATGTAAATTTATGATCACATGAGGTTGTACTCTCGTGACATACTCTATGAATAAATACTCTGCCAAAGCTTCTCTAAGAGACAGAGAGTCATGAGACAGTTAATTAATTATTGTTGTTTATCACTCGATATTGTTATCGATATTGAAAGGTATTGTTTGATTATTGTATTTACTGTTTTTTTCTTTGGGGGGAGGGGAGAATTGGGTTTCTCTTTCTGGTTCTTTTTCCTGATCCCATTATTGTTGATTTATTAATATTTATGATAAATTGGTTATTAATATTGGTGTGAAGTCCTGGCCAGGCATTTGTTTATTAATTGTGTTGAAATAATTTCTAAGTGTTGTTATCGCGAATAAATTGTGTTTTTGTTGTTGAACCCTGATGTAGCGGCGTGTTCATTTTAGACCATTACAGGACATTCTCTGATAGATGTCAGTTTACAGTCGTAAAAAAAGCTGTTTCATAAATAATTAATGTTTTATGCCATACCACCAAATTACTGTAATCCCACTGGATATATGGTTGTCCATTATTATTTTGAAGAACATCAGGTTAAAGAAAAAATTATTCTAAATAGACGTTATCTATTCCGTTGAATGGAAAACCAATTACCACACAGCGAAATTCACGAAATTTACTTCGTTATTATGTGTGGAGCTTCAATCCACTCTCATCCTGACAAATACTTACCCTAATATATCTTCTAATTGTTTTTGTTATGTAATATAATACGAATACACATCTGTTATTTTGTGGTAAAGAATACTTGGTACGTTACCCTGAAATGAAAGCAAAGAATTGACTCCAGTACCTTAAAGTAAAAACAAAAATACATTTATGACCATATACATAGCTGGCAAATACATTTGAATTGTGGATACTCTTATATTATTACTCATTTTGTATATTATTTAACATAATTTAGGAATTATTTGGTCTAGATTTTCTGTTCACTTACATTAAAATGCAACCATGCAAGTATTATTTTTATTATAGGTTTGTGTTGCAGAGTTTTGAAAATCTTGGAAACATACCAATACAACCTTGAATGAAGATAGGTGGTATTAAGATACGTAAACAATTACTTGATAGACACATACATTTATATATATTATCCTAAACATTGAACACATACCATTTATTTTTTTAACATTATTGAACTGTCACAGCTATGCAGAC
>NW_013666497.1:41675-50156 GCF_000517525.1 Limulus polyphemus
TGTTTTTTTTAATAAACTCATCTCATTCAGCTTCGTTTCATCTTGTATATTGTTGTCCAACAAAACTCACTTCATTCAGCTTTTTCATCATGTATGTTGTTTTTGAACAGACTCACCTCATTTAACTTTTTCATTTTGTATATTATTTTTCAACAGACTGACCTTATTCATTTTCATATATCTTGCATTTAATCAAGTATTTATTATAACAGTAATAAAAGAAAACACGGCACAAAATGCTTACTTGCTATTTGTTTTCAAACGCGACATATATATATATTTACGTTTTTGGACATAAACTTAGATTAGGGCAATAATTTCTTTCCATTTGTTGAGTACGAAAAAATAAAAATATCTTTATTCTAGAATTTTAACGCAACTCATTTCTTCCAGCTTTTAATTTTTGGCTTATAATCTAGCATAACTGTTAAGTGAAAAAACATTCGCAAAATGAGCGAAGACGTTTGGAAATTCGCGCAAAGCTACACGAGGGCTATTTGCGCTAGCCGTCCATAATTTAGCAGTGTAAGACTAGAGGGAAGGCAGCTAGTCATCACCACCCATCGCCAACTATTAGGCTACTCTTTTACTACCGAATAGTTTGATTGACCGTAGCATTGGCACTTTAATTGTAGCAACTAATGTAACAAACACTGTACGTGAACAAATAGATCCAATAAAGTACTGGTGTTTTAATATCAGACTACTCTAGGTGAGCTAAGTTATCAAACAAATATCTCCTTCGTTATGATGTCTCAATACTTATCACACCAGTTATCATAAAATGTATGATTGTGGCAGGAGGACGTGAACATTGAAGGAATAAGTTATACGACTTATATCCAGAAAAAGTAAAATATTAATATGTTATATTTTCTCAGCATTTTTGCAGTAAAGCATAAAAGATTGTTGTATTTCAGGCATTTTTTTAACATAGTCGACAAAACCGGAACAGTAAAACATTGAGAAATTAAGACGTATTAAAATGTTTCTTTTAAGATAAACTGTATAATTTAATATAACATTTACTGGAAGATTTGTTACTCTACAAGAACGTTCAATACTGCACACCCCTTGAGAAGTTATCACTTCCTTATTAAAGGCTATATGTATCTGAATACAAAGACATTTGATTCAGTGCAACTAGATTCAGTGAGGTTGGATAGCTTTTCCAAAACGACTCTGATGGGCTTAAAACTTTTTCTTCTCAAAATATATTTAATCGTAAAATGTGAATTTTCATATGCAGAACAAAATGAAAATATATTTTAGAAATATCCATGAACCACACATATTCTTCATTTATTCCAACTTAAATAGTTATTCCTTAAGTCGGTGAATTAACTAAAATACATGTGCCACTTACTGTTTGTTTCACTAAAGATCAATCATAGTGTCATAGTCATAAATATGTTTATTAAATTTATTACTTCAATAATAAACGGAGTTGTCCGTCTATCCGATGTCACAAGTCGTTGTGTGGAGCTGTCTGAACCAGTTTCAATGAATTTTTAAAATGAACTGGACATAACAAAGAATGAGTTCAAACATATAAGTAATCGAACGGTCCGAGTTTGGCAGCCATTTTTATTTTACTACCTTGATGGCGCGAATGGGGGCTCAAATGAACGAATCCGGCGCCAAATTAAAGTGGGGTTTAATGCTGAGCGAGCGCGATGGCGTCAGACGAATGTTTACGTTCTGCGGCTCAAGATATGGAAGGAGTGGTCCTTACGACCGTTTATAGCAATACTTTTAAAGCCCGAAATTGTCAAATACCTTTACCAGTTTCAATATTTTATTCAGGTCAACCCAAAGAATTACGCTTGAAATGGCCTAGTAGTTAGGGCGCTCGACTCGCAATCTGCAGGTCGTGGGTTCGAATCCCGTCATGCTAGCCCCTTCGCTGTGGGACATTATATTGTGACACTCAATCCCACTTTTCGTTGGTAGCCCAAGATGGCGGTGGGTGGGGTTGACTAGGTGTCTTCTCTCTAGTTTTTCACGAAATTTAACAGACAAACCAAATGATTACATCTTTCCATTAAGATATCTTATAGCGTTAGTAACCTAAAAAAGGTTTTGTTATTATATGTGTTGAAATTGATTGATAAATTCCAATGGAAATATCATCACTACCTGCTCGCTTACCCGATCAACTAAATGTGTTGATTATGCGAAAATCAGTCCAACCACTTTGATATCGAACGAAAAGAATAAAACGACAAAACGTTTCGTTTTTCTTGTTGAAATCAAGAAATATGTTTAGTTTCTTGATATAGTAATAATTTACAGCATGAAAGACATTCATTTTGAATCTATAAGCTGAGTGTATCCTGAATCAAACCCCTCAATATGTATTATATGATCACTATTTACTACAACACGGAACTACACATTTAAAGTTTTAAATACAATAATGTGTGGTGCCAAAATATCTCACAAAGATTCACTTTCTCGAGTAATTCATTGTGTTAAGTTTAATCATGCAAACATTATGTTTCCTTACACATGTAAACATTATGTTACTTTACACGACTAGACCCCCCCCAAAAAAAGTAGAACTTTTTTGCAATATTATGAACAAGATGTTTTTTATTGTCTGAAGAAAATTACTAAAATTTAATATGCTCGAAATGTAACAGTCTCTATCAATGATCTAGAATTTTATTTATATACTGTACTTTTATATAAAATGTCATAATTTTGTTGTATATTTTATTTCGTTTGTATTTGCCGAACCCAATTAGTAGATGAAAAAGCTTAAGAGTCAAATGTGCTATGACTATGCTACAACAGCATGGTGGCGTATTTTTGTATTCATGAACCAATAATCTACACAAATTATTTCTGAAAGTGATTCTCGGGGAAATAATGTGTTTTCGGATAAGTCATTTCGAGTCATGCTAGTGTGAAAAGATTAAAACGTATTCTACTATATCCTATTTATCTCAGACCACAGACGAGTTACACCATTAGCTGACAGTGGAAATATTAAAACGAATGTAATTCGTAACCTTGGGAATTACGTGTTTTCGACAAGTGAAATATTTTCAAATTCATCTGCTGAAAGAAATATCGAAAAATAGATCAAATTTTTACTGGTGGTCTTTGACGATCAATCGTCTTAAAAATTATCCGAAGATAAATATAGTTATTTTATATCTTGAACATTCGTCACTGTTTTTATTCAGACCAATTTATCAGAAGCTTTACTTATAAAGAAAAAAAAATCTTGACATTAATGAATCACAGACATCCATTTAAGATGTTCATTACTTATGAAAATACATCATTAGAATAAGAATATATGGGAAGAGTAAAATGGTCAGATAATTGTCCATTGAAGAACACCACCTTAAGCATTTGTGATAATGGAGTAAAACCACGTTATGGAATAAAATGAAAGAATCAAATTTTCTTTATTCTAGGTCACAGTAAATTTAAGTCCAGGAAAAAATTTAAGCTGAGTTTTTATGACTTTCATGAATAGGTTTTATATTGAAATAAAAAAATCTAAAGATGCTTTATTATTCAAAAAAAAGCAAAGTATAAGTGTTAGAAATAATATATTACATTTACGATATTTATAATGAGAACAGAATAATAGTTATATATTTACAATTTCGCCTGATATCCGTAAATAAAATTACATCAAGTTTCTGTTCGATATCCATTAAATCCTCATCATGTATACCAACGATAAAATTCCTATACAGAAATAGATATACTTAAAGTTTGTATCCTAGTTTTCAAACGCATAAATAAATTTCGCTTATCTGTATGTGTAAGTGTAGTTGTTGTATATTCATTAATATGCAAGATAGGTAGATGGATAAAAACTATAAATGTTACTATCAGCTGCTATGCGTTGGTATATTTCGCACACATATTACAAGATGTATGCATAATCAATTCGCCTTCAGTATTGTAACATGTGTTTCCTGCAGAAATTTCAGTTTGGAACTGCTATTGAATTGTGTCTAAAAATAAATCCCACCGAAAATATATATACATAAAATTACTGTATGGTTTTTCCCGCCTAAAAAAAAAAGTGTTCCTTTCTGTTTCCAACTTCCTCTCGCATCATGTATTCAGAGTTTACAAGGTTTAGTCATATTTAATGAATTTAAAGAAATAATGATAAGAAAGATAACATTGTAGAATGTTCCAGAACTTATTTTTCCAAACTAAAATAATAAAACAACAGCTTTCAAAAAAGAAAGTCTGAGAAAACTTTGTTCACAGGTAAGCCAGTTTAACCATCCCGAAAGCGACAGATTCTTTAAACTACAGATTATTGCTTTTTAAAGTGAAAAACGTTACAAACATGTCCATGTAATTGAAGCTGTTTTATGTTTTGACCAAAATAACAGATAAGATGGTTGATTTTATGACATAAAAATTAGTAACAATCCGTTCTTAAGTATCTTTAACATATATGAATGTTTTTCATGTGAATGTTCAATCTGTTCTTAAGTACCTTTAATATAATATATGTGTGTTTTTCACGAGAATGTTCAATCTGTTCTTAAGTACCTTTAACATAATATATGTGTGTTTTTCACGAGAAAACATCTTATTTCGAATTCTACGGCCTCAGTCCATGATTTACACAATGCTTATTGTGCTCTTTATGGAAAAAAAGATTGATGAGAAAGGTACATGATTACTTTATTCGAGGAACGTTATGCTGTAATACAGAGATAGGACAAATAGTAATGCACAAATCTACAGAGAACAATAATAAAGTTATCAATATTAAAAACATACTACCACAAGGAATAATAGAGTAACGCCATCAATACATTTCCCGACTTAAGGTAGCGCCTGTTATTGTTACCAAAAACTGCCATTACATTTAACGCATCTGGCTTTCACAACTAAATCTTACGTAGTTACTAACATGCAAGAGATTCAAAAGATTAACCCCCAAGAATTCCCGCATACCCACAGCGAGAACCGCAATAGAATTAAGCGGAAGCATTCTTGTTTGAATTCTGAAACCGTATTTAAATATTTAATGAAAACATATCCACTATTACACTCCAGAGTGTGATTTAAAAGAAGTGTATAACCAACCCTTACAGCCCAGTTTTGGTTTAAGGAAATAGAAATGTTCCTCATCTCATCTTATGTCTTCGCTTGGTGGCCAGGTGATTAGGTAGTTCGATTAGCAATCTGAGGGTAGCGGGTTCCAATCCCCGTCACACCAAACATGCTCGCCCTTTCAGACGCGGGGGCGTTATAACAAATAGATCCAATACACTTTATGCATCTGATCTTTAATTGTAGAAACTAATGTAACAAACACTGTTCATGGTTAAAATATACTTGATACGCTGTATTTATTCAGTTGGTGTTTATTTAACTAAGTTTAATGTCCTTCGAGAACTGCAAATATATTTAATGTTATGGTTTAACAGACGCCTATATGATTTACATCCTAATTAAGTATTGTTACAAAACAGTAACGTTGTGTTTCATTCACACTTTGACGTCAATGTTCCAAAGTACCACGTTTTTTATATTCGCGTACACAAGATACGTGGCCACGGCTGGTAACCTTATCTTTATCTCTGTCTACTTAGTTAATCGGCTGTGATGACTCTAATTTAGTATGACTCAATATTATTGATTTGCCAAGAAATTTGAAGGACGCTTCATTTGTGAAGCTGGGTGAAGTTTAACTTCCTCGGTATTAAATTATCGTTTAACAAAAAAATGAGATAGCACAGAACGACCTATGTATCCTCGCAAGAAATATCAACCCTATGCTATATAATCCGGAAGACGTAAAACTGAGTTTAGATAATTTAGCTTTCGATTGCTTACAGAGATTTTTTTTCAAGAGTATAAAAGTAGGATTGACAATCGATACACTTTTATTAGCAGATATGAGAATGAAAACAACAGTATACATGTTTGTTCGTTTGTTTTGAATTTCGCACAAAGCTACACGAGGGCTGTCCGCGCTGGCCGTCCCTAATTTAGCAGTGAAAGGCTAGAGTGAAGGCAGCTAGTCATCACCACCCACCGCCAACTCTTCTGTTATTTTTTTACCAGCTAATACTGGGATTGATCGTCACGTTATAATGCCCCCACGTCTGAAAGGGCGAGCATATTTGGTGACGGGATTCGAACCCGCGACCCTCAGATTGCGAGTCAAGCACCCTAACCTCCTGGCCATGCCGGGCCCAGTATAGATGGGTCTGAGTGTTACGGTTTCACGTGTTTTGATCTAGCGTAACTAAGGTTTATAATGATGAAGAAGGTTCAAAGTACAGGCGTTTTCAGAGTTTGTGGCTACAGTATGAGTGTTATCTCCCGAAATGAGACTAATCAGAGACGCTAGAGGGCGCTGGACTCGCAATCTGCAGGTCGCGGGCTCGAATTCCTTCAACAAACATGCTCGCCCTTTGGCTGTAACAAAATGGGCAAGAAACGTTATAATTCAGGTTAACACTAGTAACACTAGTTAACAGCTGACAGTGCTAAACATAAAAAAAAGTTGAAATTGCGCATACTAAACTTTTATCTGTACCTTAAAATCGACACGAAACCTAATATTATACACTTTAATATAGCAATGTAAATTTTTACTTTAAATGTGCAATAATGTTTTGGAATTTTACTGGATTTTAAGAAAATTTATATCTTTTAAAATATCAGAAAAAGCATTAGGAATATGTAGCAACAAAATTTCATCATTCATGATAAACAATGGGTCGTATTCTCTTTTGTAAGATCACTTTTTCAATATGTTATTCAAACAAATTAACCCTTAATTTGTAGCTGGAGAAAACGGACCGTAAGACTGTCGTGGGTAAGGGGCCCGGTATGGCCAAGTGGTTAGGACGCTCGACTCGCAATCTGAGGGTCGCGGGTTCGAATCCCCGTCACACCAAACATGCTCGCCCTTTCAGCCGTGTGAGCGTTATAATGTTGATAAAAGAGTAACCCAAGAGTTGGCGATGGGTGGTGATGACTAGTTGCCTTCCCTCTAGTCGTTCACTACTAAATTAGGGACGGCTAGCGCAGATAGCCCTCGTGTAGCTTTGAGCGAAATTCTAAAACCCAAACCCTCGTGTGTGTGAGAAAATATAGTGCAATATCTGTACTTAACTTAGTCACTTTATGCATCTGATGGTAGCTTGAAAAAATTGCTAAACGCAGAATATTCATAAAAAACAAACAAACAAATAACAAAAACATTTTATTTGAGTCTGTGGTAAGCTAGAATGAATGTAAAGCTAAAAATCGGGGTTCGATTCCAGCAGCGGCACAGCGCAGATAGTCATTGTACAGATTTGTTCTTAAAACATATAAACTTTTCACTTATTGAAGCTTCCACAGGTATCTAGGACGTTCAACCTGAGTGACATCTTATGCAACACATGAGCTAAATGATTAGATCAGAGACTATGGTTCAGGCATAGCTATTCCTTATTTAGGCCTAATGATTGTTTGACTCAGCGGTAAACTTGAATGTATATAAAGCTAAAAATCGAGGTTCGATCCCAGCAGCGGCATAGCGCAGATAGTCATTGTACAGAGTTGTTCTTAAAATATATAAACTTTTCACTTATTGAAGCTTCCACAGGTATCTAGTGCTCTGCCCACCACGGGTATCGAAACCCGGATTCTAGCGTTGTAAGTCTGGGGGCAAAACTGTAATGCACTAGTTATCATCGCTAAGTCTCTTTTTTTTAAATTAATGAGCCAATTACATAATATTTCAAATACAACACAAATAGTCCTTATAAATGAACACTACTCTAGCGATATGAATGATATGTTGATGTTCAGCTCATTTTATAAAAAAAAAGCCTCTGAAACTATAATATGAAGTAAAACTCATGTTTTTCACTACTTAAAATTGATCAACTCTATTTGTAAGTGTTTTTTTAATATAAATATCATATAATAAGCAGTTTTATTAAATGTAAAAATATACCTAATATGACATATTCATCGATATTTTATTTTTAAAAAATCCTGTGAGGCTGGACCGGGTGTGGCCTGCTGATTAACTTGCCTTGCAACAATGGAGATCAGGAGATCCGCGATATGCTGTTAAATGCAATCCGAACTTTGGTCTATAGGGACTTTTAACTATAGCATTCAATCATAATATTTGATTAAGAGTAGTAACATAATCGGCGTGTGCTGCTTTCTGGATGTCCTCCATTTCATCATTAGGGATAGCTATGCCTGAACCATAGTCTCTGATCTAATCATTTAGCTCATGTGTTGCATAAGATGTCACTCAGGTTGAACGTCCGGGATAGCCCATTGTGTAGCTTTGTGATTAATTACAAACAAACATTACAGTTTTAATTTACCGTATTTTTCGGAATATAAGACGCACCGGTGTATAAGACGCACCCTTATTTTGAAGACAAAGTTTTGGGTACAGAAAAGTTACAGTCGCATTTGAAAGATTTTATTGAACAAAATTCAATTTAATACTTTAAAAAT
>NW_013666497.1:51025-79898 GCF_000517525.1 Limulus polyphemus
TGTTGAACAACAATATGCACGATGAAAAAGCTAAATGAAGTGAATTTGTTGAACAGTAATGTACAAAATGAATCTAAACTGAGTAGGGTGAGTTTGTTCAAAAACAATATACAAGATGAAACGAAGCTGAACGAGATGAGTCTGTTGAACAACAATATACAAGATAAAACGAAGTTAGATGAGGAGAGTTTATCGAACAATAAGGTCGAACAAGGAGGTAAAAACAATTAAACCAAGTGTGTTTCTTAAATGACAGTTCACAAGCTAATAAGAACAGAAAGATCAGTCTGCTTTATAACATTCTGATGTAACAAAAGGATGGAAGAGGTGAATTTGTTGACATACAGAACTACACAAGTTCTACAATAAGTGAATTTTTGGAACAATAATGAAAAAATGGCGGGAAGATGCAATAGATGAACTTTTCTTCATGACTTAATCGACTTCAGGTAAGGTTCTAAACATTATTTTATATTTGTTATAAATTACTTTTCTGACATTAACATATGACTATACTTATTTTTTATTGTTGTTTCTTTCTAAAGATGTTGAAACCTCCTTGAAAGATCACGTATCTTATTATGAAGAGGTATGATCTTACACGTAAAGGTATTTGTTTCATATAAACCTGCCCCCAATGGCACAGCGGTATGTCTGCGGACTTACAACGCTAGAATCCGGGTTTCGATACCCGTAGTGGGCAGAGCACAGATAACCCTTGTGTAGCTTTGTGCATAATTAAAAACAAACAAACATATAAACCATAATGGTCTACAACAGTACTTTAAAGTCATTTAACAAATTTCATCATAACAAATTGTTATTTTCAAAATTTGTAGTGCATAATGGAAGGATTTAGACATTTCGGGAAAAAAATATATTAGAAGTAACAAAAACGACCTTTACTCTTCAAATAATGATAAAAAAAAACGTTTTTCTTTTCTGGCCAACATTTCACCATTATGGTTTCATTAGGACTGATAGTACAAGAACTTGTACTACTCGCCCTCATGAAACCGCAATGGCTGAAATAGAACGTTTAACAATATGTGGAGAATAAAAGTCGTTTTTTTCTAACAGCATTGTCACAATTTCTCAATTAATGGTTTACCTTTCATGTGTTTTAGTATCTCAGTTTTAGCAGTTAGAATATGGCTAACATGTGAACTTACAACCCTTTGCAGTACACTGGAGAAGTAAGGGTTGAAAGGATCCTCAGATGAAGTTTAAAGGAAATGGAAAATTGTATCAAATACGGTTACCATATGCATTTTTCATGTAATGCAATCAGGCTAATTAAACATAAAGTTATTATTAACACAGTTTTTGTGTGATTGTTTGAACCCTCATTTTGCTAAGCCATCAAAGACTTATATGCCAAAAACTTTTTACATGCACAAAAACAATCAAGTTAAAATAAAAGGATAAACCATGTAAAATGTAATTTAAACTGACTAAATTAAATGAGATAAAACTGGAAAAAACTTGGGCCTCTTTTTGTTGCAACTGGAACAAGCAACAGCATTAATATATATAATTACTGGTTAAGTTCCCCATTTTTGCTTATTGATTTACTTACTTTTACGTTACATCTGTACAGGGTTGCCTTTTTGTATGACTTGACTCTTTTTCGAAATCACATCTTTATATTGATAACTCCCTTTTATTCAAACACGGCTGTTTATGTAGATATAAAATGTTTTGGCTGTTGTTTTGAAATCACATCTACAAAATATTTTATATCTACATAAACAGCCGAGTTATAATAAAGGGGAGTCATCAATATACAGATGTGATTTCAAAACAACACCAAAACATTTTATATCTACATAAACAGCCGAGTTTGAATAAAAGGGAGTCATCAATATAAAAATATTTTATATCTACATAAACAGCCGAGTTATAATAAAGGGGAGTCATCAATATACAGATGTGGTATATCTACATAAACAGCCGAGTTTGAAGGGAGTCATCAATATACAGATGTGATTTCAAAACAACAGGACTCATGAGTAACTTGAAGACCTTAAGTCATCAGTTTTAAACTAGTGGTTGTGGAGAGCAATTCACCATTGAAATTATCGAAAGAAACGTTTATGAAAATGTTAATAATATGAGTGCTAGAGTTATCAAACCGTAGATCAGTTGAATATCTACCAGTTGAAGTGTGTTGCGTGCGTTTGTTCACCACATGTTTTGCTTCTTCAAGAAAAAGGAAAAGATCAAGAAGAACAGCAATAATTTTACCACTTTTGGAAGAACTGTGAAAATACTCCACATTTGGCTAAAAGTTCGATCCTGTAGCTAATAGAGTTATGGCAGTTTTATCCACCTTCAAGCTTGTCTAAAGTCACTACCGTGCACCTAGATAAAGTCAACGTTGGTACATTTTTGTATCCAACCTTTATTTTATATTATTCATGAAATTCGCAGAAACTAAGTGTATTGTAATTTTTATAATGGATTGCAAAAATTTATACTCATGAAATGGTACACTTATGTAATAAAACAACATTAAACGTAGGTACATGATATACCCATGTTAGTAATCAATGAATTAAACAACTAACGTTCGTTAAACGCGTTTTGTTTATTCATTAGTTCTAATTACATCAAAAACAGTTAAACTATCTAAGTTATAATAAATGTCTAAATAAAATAAAAGTCTTAGGCCTAACCTGAATCGAAGACAATCTATAAACACTAAAGCTGTTCGACCACTTCGTTGAATATGCGCTTTCGGAAGGTGCGTATTCTATTGCCTATTTTTTATATAACAATACTGACGTACCACAACCAATATTATCTCATACATTTTAGATCAGTAAAACATCAAATCAAAAATTATATATCATTTTAATATCCTGTTAGAAAATATTACATCGAGAAATTTTTTAGAAAATCGTTCTTGTGCACATTTTGACATTCCCAGAAATATTACTACATATATTTGTTAAGGTTTTTTTTTGTTTGAAGTTAAGCACAAAGCTACACAATAGGGTAACTGTGCTCTGCCCACCACGAGTATCGAAACCCGGTTTCTAGCGTTGTAAGTCCGCAGACATGCCGCTGTGCCACTGGGGGGTGTTGAGGGGGTGGGAAATCACGTAGTTAATAATTTAGTATTCTTACTGTAATTACCTTGGTTGGTTGTTTCTTTGTTTACTGCTACTCAAATTAGTTAATGCCTTACCAGAGTTTTACGATCACCAGATACACGAGCGTAATAGATACTTTTTTTTTCCAATACAATAAAAAGCGATCGTTACTTTTCTTCTTTCTAAGCTTTAACTTTAGTGTGGTTAATGTCGTATGTATATTTATATTTTAAGTTATCAATAATGTGGGTAACTAATGATCTTATTGCCAATTCTAAAGTTGCGTAGATAAAAAATTGACGTTTTGAAAAGCGTCAGAAAATCACGTTCAATTTCTTAACAGAACTAATTTTTTTCTCGCTTCTTTATCCCGAGACGGAAAAGTTCACTCCTTTAACAAATTATGTTTTTTGTGTGTGTGTGTGTTAAACGTGCCCTTTCCATGTGTAAGGCACGATTTAATGGTGGGTTTGCGTCACGCGAAGCTTTCTTTATGTCATAATGGAAGTACATCACCCCAGAATGCTATCTTTAAGCTGGTCTTGGGAATCACACAGGTGTAGAATAGCGAATCTAAGTACTTATTCCTTCTAAACTTTTGAGGACAAAATGAGAATGTAAAACGTACTGAAGCGTAAATACATGCTCGGTTGCTATATGCCTCTTCACAACCTGAGGTTCGTAAGTTTGGCATTACACACACACACACACATATATATATATATATATACAGATGCTATAATCCCATTTCTTTGTTTTTCTAGAGGTGGACAAAATTACTTTTAAAACTAATAATTTGGCTTTATTTCTGCAAAAGAATATTCAGAAAACAATTCAAAATCAGAACCAGTAACGTAGAAGAACAGGAGGTTTAATATAAATTGTAATTTTTAGACTTACCGTAAGCACTGCATATATGTAGGAATTGCAGTTTTCAGACTTACCGTAAACACTGCGTATATGTAGGAATTGCAATTTTCAGACTTACCGTAAGCGCTGCGTATATGTAGGAATTGCAATTTTCAGACTTACCGTAAGCGCTGCGTATATGTAGGAATTGCAATTTTCAGACTTACCGTAAGCACTGCGTATATGTAGGAATTGCAATTTTTAGACTTACCGTAAGCACTGCGTATATGTAGGAATTGCAATTTTCAGACTTACATTAAACACTGCATATATGTAGGAACTGCAATTTTCAGACGTACCGTAAGCACTGCGTATATGTAGGAATTGCAATTTTTAGACTTACCATAAGCACTGCGTATATGTAGGAATTGCAATTTTCAGACCTACATTAAGCACTGCATATATGTAGGAATTGCAGTTTACAGACTTACAGTAAGCACTGCGTATATGTAGGAATTGCAATTTTCAGACTTACCGTAAGCACTGCGAATATGTAGGAATTGCAATTTTCAGACTTACCGTAAGCACTGCGTATATGTAGGAATTGCAGTTTTCAGACTTACATTAATCACTGCGTATATGTAAGATTTGAATAACCTATCAAGATCAGAAATGTTTGCGAACAATTTTACATAATTTTATGAAGTTTTACCACTATTCGTTGGTAAAAGAGTAGCCCAAGAGTTGGCGGTGGGTGGTGATGACTAGCTGCCTTCCCTCTAGTCTTACACTGTTAACTTTGGGACTGCTAGCGCAGATAGCCCTCGTGTAGCTTTGTGCGAAATTAAAAAAAAACAATTAGTCTCCACCTAGTGGAAAAGAAATTTTTAGAAAAATTTGTAAGCGATCGTTGCTGTAATTTGATGTTAGGACAAAAATGTGGTACACATTTTTAGTGGTGCGTCTTCCTTGAACCACTGAATGTACAGTTTTATGAGTTAAAGTAAACGACTAACTAAGACTATTTCTAGTTATAGTTTAGTGGCAATATAAAACTGCCCTGTCGATAATAAAGATCTTAAGAAAAACTTTGGAAATGTTTTATAGATTTTCACTAAAGCTGGAATCTTGTATTAATTGGGATCAATTTCTAGCATTATGAACAAATAGAGGCATAAAAAACAGACTGTATTTATGTGGAATAATAATTGGATTTCCTTATCTAACATGCATTAATTATCTTGGGAAATTATAAAAAGGAAAGAAGACGGAAATTCATATAATTGTTTGTTTGTTTGTAATTAAGCACGAAGCTACACAATGGGCTATCTGTGTTCTGCCCACCACGGATTCTAGCATTGTAAATCCGCAGACATATTGTTGTGCCACTGGGGGGGGGGGGAATTCATATAAAGCTAGAATGAGATCAGAGTTTCAGTAATTATAATTTCATAGTTCAGTAATTAAAATTTTATATTTCATATTTTAGTAATTATATTTTCATATTTTATATTTCATATTTTAGTAATTATATTTTCATATTTTATATTTCAGTAACTAAAATTTTATATTTCATTTTTCATATTTTAGTAATTATATTTTCATATTTTATATTTCAGTAATTAAAATTTTATATTTGATTTTTCATATTTTATATTTCAGTAATTAAAATTTTATATTTGATTTTTCATATTTTATATTTCAGTAATTAAAATTTTATATTTGATTTTCATATTTTAGTAATTATATTTTCATATTTCAGTAATTATATTATCATATTTTAGATTTCATATTTCAGTAATTATATTATCATATTTTAGATTTCATATTGCAGTAATTATATTATCATATTTTATATTTCATATTTCAGTAATTATATTTTCATATTTTATATTTCATATTTCAGTAACTCATATTTTAGCCACAATTTAACATCACATAAAAGAAGTAAGTTCTGATAATTTATGCTTCAATGCTTAATTAACTATGTTTCAGTGATTTATTAATATATTTTCATAAAGTGAAACTTAAACCACTTCAAACCATTATTACTTATTTCGCCCCCCAGTGGCACAGCGGAACGTCTGTGGACTTACAACGATAGAAATCGGATTTCGATACCCGTGGTGGGCAGAGCACAGATAGCCCTTTGTGTAGCTTTGTGCTTAACTTCAAACAACAACAACAACATCACTTATTTTTTCCCAGGCTTAATACATAGCATGGTTGCCAAGCGTTTGAAACAAGTTTCTTGGAAATTCAACAAACAGAGTCTGATCCAAAGTTTGCTACCATATTTAAATGGAGATAGACACGGCAAAAATATACTTCAATTTGATATTTTAATGGAGTAAATGCAGATTAGAGAGAGAGGCGCTTGAATGCATAAAGGCGTATACATTTTACATGCTATGATTATTAACTTCTCGGGCAAATCAAGCAACCTAGATAGAACCTACATCAGAACTAAAAATTTAATGTTTTGTTGTTACTTTTTTACTTACAATGATTAAAATTCATTGTTCAATGACTTGTGTACCCTCGCTGTTAGTAATATTTTCGGCCACAATCCCAATAATATCACGAGATCCGTCCAGCTTAGGTGATTTAGGTTATTCCTAAATCGATATTCTAAACTAACAGTAGAAAATACTCTTTATAATAAAATTAAATAATAATAAATTGAAAATAACAAAAATAAGTATATTTGACATTCTAACCAACGCTGTTAATGTAAAGTAATATTAAAAAAGATCACACAAACACTAGTGAGTTGCTTCATCCACTACTGATGTGCTTTTTTACACGAATATTAATAGAAATACTCGTGAAAATCAATTCATTTATTGTTCTTAAAAGATATGAGCCTGTAACATTATCAGCCGTTTACAAAAAAAAATTAACTAAAACACTCAGGTGGTTGTCTTGATAAATTTTGTGGATTTTAAGGTCAGAATTTTAATTTATATGATAAACTTTTGTTAAACGCCTTAAAGCAAACCTTTGGTTTACTTTAGATACCATTAGATTGGGCGAAATAATTCTAATACAATATTCACTGTAACAATTTTTAAGAATTTTTGTTATTTGTAACAAGATTTGTTCGTAAAGAGAAAAAAAACTTAAATAAAGTATTATGTACAACTCTGGTTAAAACAATACTATTGGATCTGTTTTGTTTTCATTTTAACATAAGGTTACACAATAGGTTATATGTGCTCTGTCAACCACAAGGAATCGAGCCCTGAATAATAGCGTTGTAAGTCCGTAAACTGGCCAATCCACATTAAGACATGCCTTTGGAGAGTGGGCAATACTTTATATAGTACGTGAATGCACACCTTGTCTATTGTTTTTGCACATGAAGCTTGCATTTTACTAATTAAAAAAAATCTCTAAATGCTTAAATCAGTTATCACTCAGAATTTAGTTAAATATATATTGAAAAATGCTACAGTTTTGTGGTTCACGGTCCCTATACCATCAATATCTTCAAACAACATAAGGTGCTCATAGTAACAAATCTGGAGACTAAACATTCTTTCTCGGGGGGGAGGGGAGGTTGTGGAAGGTATTTCAGCAAAATTTATTTCTAATTGTTGCTAATTTTGGAGACTAAACATTCTTTCTCGGGGGGGGGGGGTGGAAGGTATTTCAGCAAAATTTATTTCTAATTGTTGCTATTTTTTTTCAGAAAATATTTCAACAAGATCTACTTATAGATGTCGTTATACTTTTCGATTTCTTTACAATTAAAGAAAATATAGCAGGCAAACGCAAAAATAGCTAATGGAAAAGAATCATTTTAGTAGGCCTCTATAATTCATTCATATTGTAAGAAAGATTACTTAAGCTCACTAATTGCGACATACAAATATGGAACTAATAAGAATACATGGGCTTTAAAGACAGAAAAAAAGATCACTGGTGATTAGAAACATGGGTTTACATTTTCTAGCCCATTTCCGCAAAACAAGAATCGTGCTCAACAATCATAGGTCGTCAGCGCGTTCTAGGAGTGACGGTCAAACCCTACTATTCGATTAGCGTAGCCCAAGAGGTGTTATGTGAGTTACTGAATGACTGTTTTCACTATAAAAAACAAACTAACAAACATTCTCCGGTTTGAAAAGTAAAATGAAGTTAAGATTTGTGACATGGTTTATTCACTCCAATAATTCGCTTCTGTATTAATGTAATACTTTTCGTTATCTTTTCTGTTTCTAACATCGCCCTTAATTCGTAAAGATACAGGTTACCAATTAACGTGGGTTTCAAGAACAAAATGGCCCGGCATGGCCAGGTGGTTAGGGCACTCGACTCGCAATCTGCGGGTCGCGGGTTCGAATCCCCGTCACACCAAACATGCTCGCCCTTTCAGTATCCATTACCAAAGATGCGTTTCGCTCAATCTAGAGCTCTTCAGGCCTTAGCGTGGTGGTAGAATACAGTTGAGTGAATGCCTTCCTTCTGGTCGGTAGCTCCAAATTAGAGTCGGCGACAGACAGCTTTAGTAGCTTTGTCTTAAATACAAATTGTAATCTATAACGTCACGAGATCACCGATATTGACCTCGTATAAAGGTTAAACAGCTAGTGTCGATGAAACATATAGGACACTATGAGTTTACAGCATATATTTCATTTTGTTTCCATATGCTACTGTAGCAAAAAAAAATGTCACGACCATCACAAACGTAAAGACTACGCCGAAAATTAATTTTCTCTTTCCTTCTGAGCTTATCAAAACTGCCCAATTACCACTGATATATATATATTGTTCTTGTTTGTTTGTTTTTGAATTTCGCGCAAAGCGACACGAGGGCTATCTGCGCTAGCTGTCCCTAATTTAGCAGTGTAAGACTAGAGGGAAGGCAGCTAGTCATCACCACCCACCGCCAACTCTTGGGCTACTCTTTTACCAACGAATAGTGGGATTGACCGTCACATTATAACGCCCCCACGTTAAGAAATATAGTGTGGTTGGAATATTATTATTATACACTCTTCTAATGCTTGAAAATCCCTACGAAACTAAATTAAGAATGTAGTGTTTAAAAATATTATAAACCTAACACTGATGTCTTATGACAAATATAATTGTAATCATTATTCGCCGGCTTGTCAAAGGCATACATATCATAACAATTGTTATTGTATCTTGTCATTGTATCGTAATCAGTACCTGTCACACAACTCCTCTTTCAGTGTTATTAACGCCAGTTATTGCTATGTATTTCGTGTACTGATTGATGTGATCTTCATCGTGTTTTCATCATCTATATAATTATTAACAAATTATCAATTTCTAAAACTATTTTTATGTCTTTCTACCAATGTATCTTGTATATTTTGAACTTGTTGATAAGCTTCATTTTCAATGCATATTTTCATTTAGCTTACTTAGCCTTTCGTGAAAGTGTAATTCCTACCCGTTATGAGCCTGCTTTAAGTTAGTTATTTTCATGTACACATGGTTTTGAAATATATATATATATACTGAATACAATAGAATATACACAATGCTTGCAAATTGACCACTATATAGAACTTAGTTATATCCAAAATTTGAGACCAAAACAATCTACTCGCTAAAACAACCAAACAGCAGTAATAAATATTTACATTAGGTTTAGCGAACTGGCATAAATACAACTGCAGAACAAACAACAATGTCTGTGACATGATAAATGTAAAACCATATTTGTTTTACCAGAGATTCCAGCGTGATTACCAAGGTTAAAATAGTAAAAAACACTTAAGCTCAGGTTTCATTTTAGCTCAGGAATTTAGTTAATAATGAGATCTACTAGGTTGTATAGGATGAATACCTTAACCTCATTTCACCGTCAATTGCTTGTTTTGAATTTTAAAGTTACTTTGATTAGCTCTTTGATGTTACAATTATTAAAAACTTCTCGTCAAACTACAACTAATTATGTAACAGATAAATGCAAAATTATTAGAAGTAATTAAAGTCAGAAATCAATAAAGAAAAAACTGAAATCTATACAAAGTATAATGTCCTCACTCCTCATTGTGATATCTTCGCTGTTATGGATATTTATGGCCTTAAAATTAATGGAAAACCAAATGGTTGGCACTGCCATATCTAATCAGTCCTTTGATGGTGAAAGCTGCACAATGGGCTATCTGTTCTGCGTCCTTCGCTGGTATCGAACTCCTAATTTTAATGTTCTAAGCCTTCAATCTTACCGTTGAGTCATTGAGGGGGAACATTGATGGCGAAACAGCCAAACTCAAGTTTTGATAATATAATTTGATTTTTGATAAAACATCATCAAATGTAATCAGTTCGTTGGTAATACAACAGTTGTCGTAAACCAATGTTTTGATAATAAAGCATTTCATAATAAAACATTCAGCCCACTTTTTTTATGTGACTATAATACAGACGTCATCTTCATATACCTTGCGCTTATTTTAATAAAGGCAGTTCGCAGAAACATTCTTAATTTAATTCGTTAATTGGTATATTCCATCTTCGAAGTATAAGCACTAAATCTCATGGGATTTAAGCAGTCTTTATCAATTAATCAACAATGACTATTAATGTAGCTAACATTAATATTACATTCTTAGAAATGTAAGAACAAATCAGTCTGGCTAAAAATAAAAGGAATTGTAAGCATTTCAGAAACAAGGAGATAACTCTTGATTGGGAATGTTATTTAATAATAATAATACGAACAAACCCATAATCTTTTTATTGTACCAGTCATTACTCATACTAGATTGCTTGTATACAAAGAGTTTGCGTGATTATGTTTCAACAGTCATTAAACGGTAAAACGACAGAAGTCAGTCTTCGCTCGTTTTAGTCTTTAGCCCTTATTTTCAGAGGCATGTTACTCAGATGCTTCACTACAAAAATGATTTAATAGAATCAGGACAGATTCAGTGTTCATCAGATTGACACTTTTCTTCAATCACTTCTTTTAGTCTTTAGCCCTTATTTTCAGAGGCATGTTACTCAGATGCTTCACTACAAAAATGATTTAATAGAATCAGGACAGATTCAGTGTTCATCAGATTGACACTTTTAACCGACGCCACTCACGTGGATTGAAGATTTTGGGCTTCTTCGTTTAGGGATAATCTTAGTAATATCACTTTCAGTGTTGAAATAAGTCATTCAAATATTTGATCAATTCAGTTTTTATACTGCCTGAGAGATTAGTAAACTGTAATTCTATGAAACCTAACATATGGAGGTTTTTATTGTTGTTGTTGTTTGTTTTTTTCATCCGAGAGATCTATTGCATCCAGTTTTACATTAATATGCTAGTTTTTCTCTCACGCAGTCCTCCGGTGTGTCCACGATAAGATTACGGGCTTGCAACGCTAAAATCCGAGGTTCGATTCCCTAAGGTGGACAGAGCGCAAATAGCGTTAAACAACAACAATATTTTTTCTCACAATTAAATAGTAAAAAGTAGTTTACGTGGAAAAAAATCCCTTTCCCATTTTAAGTAAATAGCTAAAAACTATCAACAACAGCAATCCTCATTTTACTCCAATCAGCAACACAAGCAAACAATATATCCATTATCACAAGCCCCCTAATAGACCCGACGCTAACTATTTTGCCACCTTAAGCAAGTTTTCAATCTGCCGCCCCCTGCCAAATTTATTTTTGTTTGTTTGTTGTGAAGCTATACAATGGGCTTTCTGTGCTCGTTTCAAATTTTATTAAAAATTTAACTTTTTATACTTATTTATCAAAGCCTGATAAAAATGTTATAATAACAGTTAAGAATTCAAACTTTTATAGTTATTTAAAATTCACTTTTCATGTTTCATGAGACGAAATCGTACAAATTCCTTTATCACAATTATTGACAGTCTAACAAGTATTGTTTGTGTTATAATTGATTTGACTTGAGTCATTTAAAGGTGTTGCTACAAAACTACAATCCTAATCTAATTTTGCTCATGTGTTCCAATACACATTTCACAGTCATTCTAATTACTCTTCGTGACAGAGCCCGCAATATGTCATACAGTTTTGTTGCGCTGGTATGGCTTGCCTCGCCATGTAATAAAACGATATGGTAATCAGGCATTGTTTTAGCAAGCCCTTTGGACAAGTCAGCCCTTGAATCTGAAGAATGAGTTGTGAGGCATTGTTTTAGCAAGCCCTTTGGACTTATTTTGGACAAGTCAGCCCTTGAATCTGAAGAATGAGTTGTGAGGCATTGTTTTAGCAAGCCCTTTGGACTTATTTTGGACAAGTTAGCTCTTGAATCTGAACAATGAGTTGTGAGGCATTGTTCTAGCAAGCCCTTTGGACAAGTCAGCCCTTGAATCTGAACAATGAGTTGTGAGGCATTGTTTTAGCAAGCCCTCTGGACAAGTCTGCCCTTGAATCTGAAGACTTGTCCAAAATAAGTCCAAAGGGCTTGCTAAAACAATGCCTCACAACTCATTCAGTTGTGTTCCTGTACTTGCTGACACCTCTCATCTACGTATTCAATATCTTTGTCAACAGTTTTGTAAAATTCACTGACCTCGAAATTTTCCGTGGCTCAAGGATAGGTTCATCACAACTTTTGTATGAAATGTGTTTTCTTACGAAAATATTCATTGAGTTTCATTTCTTTTGCCAAATCCCTTATGTCTGCCATTGTGAAATATCTAATTCCTTGCAGCTTGCTACGATACACAACTTTCTTCCACTGGCTTATGCGAGAGTATTATCTTTTACAATGGAATCCAGAGCATCATAGACTCTTCCTGTTGGTGTTGGAGCATAACATTATAATCTACTCCTTTCTCATTGCGTGTCACTCAGTGGCCTTTACGGTTATCTTGTAAACATGTTATAACAATACTTCCAAAGCATATACCTTGAATAAAGTCGAAGAACGTCAATGTCTCGATACAACAGTTGGCTGCATAATTCAATAAGAGATTCAATGGGAGTGCTTTGCATCGTTAAAAATAAGTCTAATTCATTTTAAAACGTGCTGCGTCCATTCACTTCGTGAGTCGTCCAATCATAATATCATATCTTATTGTTCTTCCAGCTTCAACAATTCAGGGAAATGCTGACAACACCGCTTGCAGTGGAAGTTGCCTTAGTAACTGTAACGAACCAAATGATCATTGCCATCTGTTCTATGTGGATTATTTCTGGAACACAATCGATTACAATCACATAATTATTGGAATTTCAAGAAGAATTCAGTCATTGAGTCTGGATCTTGTTGTACCTCAATTAAATGAGGTCCTTCTGGGTGTTGTTTTTCAGATATTTCTTATGAATGTATTGCATAATAATTTATTTTAATGTGTTCTTTCATGGCAGGATGAAAAATGATCAAATATAAAAAAAAAATCTCCAAAAAGTTCCTTGAAATCGTATCAACGTAATAAGGTTTTCAAGCATCTGTTTTCAACGTTACATATCTTATTTAATCGTGTGAATGTTTTACTCTGTCATTTGTTTAATTTAATTTTAGTCGAGATTCTAGTTCTCTGCATTATTGAATTGTCTTAAGATGACTTCCTGAGTTTCATCTCGATTTTATAATCTTGACAAATTTTTCATCAATGATATACACAATTTCATCAAATTTTACATTGATTCCAAACCATCGCAGTTACTTATAGTTCTTTCATTATCAACGTACCTATCAACAGTAATACATTCTCATTCTACTTCTAACAACAGTGCATACTCACAACCACATCATCATTGTATACAACTTGTCCATTAAGTTACAGTAATAATATTTCTTAACCCTGCTTTCACAGTATATACTTACAACTTCAGTGATACATCTTAACACTACTTTTCCTAATAGTATATACTTACAACTTCTCCTTTAGCCTATCAACAGTAGTACATCCTAACCCTATTTTTCCAATAGTATATACAACAACTCCTCTTCCTTTAGCTCATCAACAGTTGCAAGTTTTAACACTACTTTCATCAATATATGTATATGTTTATAACTTCTCATTTAGCCGTAGCCGTATCGAGCTATAATTTGAAATTAAATGTAACGTACTATTTAATCTTACACCCATATGTAAAAGGCATACAATATGAAAGGCTGACCCTATGTGTTTGTCAACTAATGTCATGCTTTTAACCGATCTGAGTTATACGTTTGCAAACAATATTCAACACTTACCATTTCTCCGGTAGCCCAACAACAATAATTTGCACTGACCCTATTCTTACCATTAGTATATAATTACAGTTTATCCTACCCCTACACTCACCATTAGTACATACTCCTGAACCCCATCATCTGTAGTATATCTTAGCCCTACTTTCAAGAAAATCGTTATTTAAATATATTTTATTAAAATAGTCCATTTAAGTCTCCTTAAATAAACAAAACATTCATACAACACGTCGCAACATACAACTTCATTACTTCCTTCCAGCGCTAGAACATTTAATTATTACTATTGGTTTGACCTATGCTTGGATATGTCAACAGCTCTTTTTATGATCTGTACATTCTAACCCTTGTTTAATTATTTGCCGTTCATCCATCACTAAAAGGTTCCTATTGATCTTGAAAAGTAAGCGTCTCTCTCAATTCAGATACGTTAGAAGCAATTACCGTATTTTATGTTATATGTATTGCCGTAAAACAGTGATTATATCTTGAATTTCACATACGTACAAATCTATAGGGAAGAAAATTACCAGACATAATCACAATACTTAATTTTTCCAGTCATATTTATTCATGGGACAGACGTAATCTTTACCAAGTTTCATTACAACAATTTTCAATTGGTTTGCTTCATTAATCACATTGAAACGAAACAAAAACGAACCATAGGGAATTCTTGGGAGTGCTTGCCTAAGCTAACAGCTGCTTGTATTCCGACTGCTGGAATATTAGCTTACAGTGAATAGCATATATATATATATTTCTGTGTAGTCTCATAAAGACTAGCATGAATCAATTCTATCATAAATGTGAACTAATTTGGCTAAGCACGCGAGTTTGTTCCCATGGTTACCATTGGAGGTCCATGATTCTAGTGGCACGTACTTCAATTTCATCGTTGCTTTACTTAATCTTGTTAAAAAGTTTAATCAGTCACACAGACAGTGTTTCCTTACTTTGTTCAACAAATGTAAATACTATTTAATTATTGTATTTTGCATTATTCACAAGTGATACCTCTTTGTTTATTGGAGTGTTAAATCTATTGCGTGTTTCCTTTGGTAAATATAAAATATGTCTGTGAATATTTCCAATAACTATGGCTTATATATTAATATATGATAATATTCGAATATTTGAGTTCAAATGGTAAAAATTAATTCCTTTCAAAATGTTACTTTACAGCTGTAGGAAAGAAGTTTAATATTTCTTACAGTTTTTCGTCAGTTATAAGTGTGACCTAAAAATATTCAATTTTAAAAAGAAAACAAGAAAGAGTTCAATTATTAAATATTTAAACAAGAAACAATTACACTAAAGAGTTAGAGCTCCTAATGTTAGTATGATACTGTACAAATGTAAAAATTGAATCCTGCTACGGTTTTATAATAAACACAAATATGTTGTTATGCTATAATACTCTAGATATGTAGCTAATGAACACCGAAACTTATCATATCTAATTTTGGAATCTAACTGTACATTACAGGGGTTGAATAACAAAAACTTTTAGTTTTAGTTTGAATATCAGCAGAGTGTTTTGTAGTGTATTACAAACCACTAGCGCTTTAGCTGTTATAAAAAAAAATATAGAAGTACCAGATAAATGGTTAACTAACGCTATTACAAAACCGTAACAATATTCCATTCTTACATGTCTACTGTATCATACTGGTAATAAACGCTATTACAAAACCGTAACAATATTCCATTCTTACATCTCTATTGTATCATACTGGTAAGTAACGCTATTACAAAACCGTAACAATATTCCATTCTTACATCTATATTGTATCATACTGGTAATAAACGCTATTACAAAACCGTAACAATATTCCATTCTTACATGTCTACTGTATCATACTGGTAACTAACACTATTGCAAAACCGTAACATTGTTCCATTTTTTCATCTCTATTGTATCATACTGGAAACTAACGCTACTGTAAAACCATAACATTGTTCCATTCTTTCATCTCTATTATATAACATACTGGTAACTAACGCTACTATAAAGCTCCTCTTGTAAAGTCTTGTTGATTGGATATCAATTTTTGTCATGATTAGTAACTTTAGCAGATATAAAGTTTGTATTTTTATAAAACCTTTGCAAGTTCCAATTTCTACATCTATATTGCCATATCACTACCTAATATTCGAACTTTCAGAATACATAACAGTATTTAATTGCTACATCTATTCAGTATCACAATACCTTAAACAGTTACCCTACTAGACTGTACTACTAAAATTCTACAATTGGTCCATTTTACTAAATTATGACTTAATATTTCTTCGTAATAATTTGTAATTATAGAAATTTTCTAAACATTTCCAGAAAACATTTTTAAGAAACTATTATCCAGCTTTACCGAGCTAAGTATAAAAACTGGGGTACAGGCGTTCTTCACATATACATATTAAGCCATACCCATGCGGAAAGCATCCAATATCAAGGAAAATTTCAGTCTGTCTGTGGACGCATCTATTCTTAAATGAGTCGACCGATCCAGACCAAACTTGGTATGCTAACTTAATAGTCCAAAATACAACCAAATTCTTACTCATTAAACTTTCCTATATGTTGAAAAATAAGAATATTTTATAGAATATCGCCTATATCGTTACTGCAGTAGTTATTATAACTAGTTGAGTTTGAGCAAAACTCACAAAACAACAGAATTTTATAAGTCAGAGATTGTAAACAAAATATTCAGTATTTTGGCTTGTTTCCCATAATAACCAACATATACAGTAATAAAATATCCAGCTACAATGCGGAGAATAAAGATATTGCTCCTGTTTAAGTTCTCGGTCTTTTCTAATTCACACCATTTAACTTCCGGTGTATACTCGAGTTAAAATTAGTGTTTAAGCCTGAACCAGAGAAGTATTTCATAATGGAAATATATTGTAGGATATTTCTTACTTCTTATTGTAGAATATAGTTTTCCGTAGAAACAAAATTAAAAATTATTTTTACATTTAATGCATTAAATGTACCAATTTCAGATAGTAGAAACCTTGACCACATCTCTACTGTGAAATGGGCTGCTTGGAACAAGAAGTGACGCAACTGCTTTGCCATTTCTGCCAAGTTTCTCGACTCGACTGCTACACCTCCTCACTTCCCCTGTCTTGCAACAATTTTCTTGGAGAGAGAATGAATGCTACTAAAAATCTTCGCAGAAATATTTGCTCATTTTTAGCAAATTTGTAGGTTTTCAAGAAAGAAAAAGACGGAAAAGTGTAGCCTCCTTAAAATAACCTTCAAAACTTTTAAGGTAAGACATTCAAAATGCATTACAAGAGCTTAAATAAGAAAGCCCATCATAGACTGAAATTTCACTTTTACTTGTATACATTCACCGGATCTGTCAGGTTTTCACCAAGGGCAGAGATGAGTATATAATTTGCCGCTCAAAAAATTAGTCACTTTATACATTTACTTAATTCTTAACTTTGTTTAACCCAAACTGAAGTTTATTAAGATACATTTATATTAAGGGAATTAAAATAACGACCTATATCAAAAGAATGTATCTATTATCTCAATATTTCGCTATTACAGCTTCGTCAGGAGCTATCGATATCCTACAAATTTGCTAATCAACTGGATTAGTGAACTGGTAGGATATCAGTAACTCCTAACGAAGCTGTAATAGCGAAATATTGAACTGATAGAGATACATTCTGGATATATATATATATATTTCGTTATTTTATTTACCTAAATATAAATGATTCCTAAGAAATGTTTGTTTCTTTTTAGTTAAGCACAAAGCTACACAATTGGATATCTGTACTGTGCTCACCACGGGTATCGAAACCTGATATTTAGCGTTAAGTTATATGCCTTCATACTTACCTATTTGACACTAGGGGAGCTGTAAAAATGAATAAGAGATCGATCATACAATATTTTAAAGTTGTTCAACCAGAAATGTTTTTAAAGAGCTTGACGATTTGAATTTTTGACTGGAAATATTAAGTTTCATATTTCTTTCTTAAAAATTCCTAAGACTCTCACATTTTTCTTTGTTGATTTTTTTCTTACTTTGGGATGATTTTATATTAGAAAAAAAATAATATACTGTTCAGTAACATATTTTATTTAACTTCGAATATTTAAAATCAAAGCATTAATATTATTTAAAACGATAATAAAAAAGTTGAAAAGAACATCTTCAAAGACGGTTGTTTATCTTTAAGTTCTTCCTAGTCTCTTTTTTCAAGCTAATCTTCAAAGACGGTTGTTTATCTTTTAGTTCTTCCTAGTCTCTTTTTTCAAGCTAATCTTCAAAGTCGGTTGTTTATCTTTTAGTTCTTCCTAGTCTCTTTTTCAAGCTAAGATTACGATTACATATAGTAACTAGTTTCTTTTATCGATTCGTATCAGTCTTTAGATCAAACCCTATATAATGTTTTGGAGTTTAAAGTAAACGCTATGTGCTTATTGAACATATTCGATATCCTATACGAAATGGCTTAAGGGTGGGATTCACGAGCGTTGTTACTTAGACTTCATACTCTGAAGGGATGAGCATTTTGAAAAACTTGAATTTTCTCTGTAGACTATTCTCAGCTTCGTTTCTAAAACACTAAAAAAACATCGACTATACAATGTTATAGATACGTGTCAGAATCATATTAAATTACAAAAATGTACATATGACATAAGAAACTATTGCCAGCTACTTTCTATTATCCCAAATAACAGTTAGAATGGATTTCTTTGCAAGGAACTAAACGTAACGTAATTTGCTGTCAGTTCCTTTCAAGCATTTTCTTCAGTTCGGTTAAGCCTCATCGCCAATGGTTTTCCTCAGTACGATTACGATTGGAGTCTCTACTCGTGTAGTTTGTTTTATGTTTATTTTCTTTTTCTCCATTTATTTTTTCAACATCTTTTCTCATGCAATTTCTGGAATCAACGTGAAGACAAAAATGTTGTATTCACTGATATCAGCTAGAAATTTGGAGTCCATAAACAACGCTATTTAGATAATTTTACTATTTAGATTCTCTTTTTTTAAAGAAAAAAAAGCTTAATCGTGTTTGTAAAAAATGATAACTCATTAATCGTTATCTCGGATGGAATAAAATTATAGAACAGAAACTACTTTATCAGTAGAATTACTACCGTGGATTGTGGTCACCAGAAACAATTAGTAGTCATTAAATTAAAAAATATATTGAATAAATACTCCAGCATAAGTAAACAAAAAAAAATCACTAATACTTGTCAAACACGTATCGGAAACTATTAAATCAGATTCCACCCCAGTAGCTCATCGATAAAATATAAAATATTTGGTGATATAATTTTATATATATAATTTTATACAGTTTGGATACTTATAACGCTAAATTTCGGGGTTCGATCCCTGCGACGAACACAGTACAGCCAGTCCAATGTGCAGATTTATGTTTGAAAATAAACAAATACGACTTACCAGGATTTCCAATCACGCAGTTTTCAGATCCTCCAAACTGGAAAAAAAGTGATTATTTTACTTTAGAATTTGTATGGTTTTTTAAGTTGTCGTTTACTCACGACAGTGAATATACATTTTACAAAGATTTTCTTTGTTTGCTGTTAAGCACAAAGCTACACAAAGTTTTAGCGTTATAAGCCGGTAGACTTATCGAAAGATATTTGAAGCATGTGTACAGTAACATAGTCAGGAGTAGCCATATGAATGATACACTGAGATATACGTTTTTTTATCACATAAATTGATAACTTTGTTCACGAGAGTAAACAGAATTTCTTTGTCTGAAAATACCGAGCAGTCACTAGGAATACAAACTACGAGACGACGGAATGATACTAGCACAATAATATAAAGTAAAAGACATAACGTTTAAGATGATAAAACCATTTAAACTGTAATTTCTATACAACTTGCCGAAATAGATAACACCAGAAATCCTGAAATATCTTTCAGAGTCGAATATATATATATTTTAATTAGCATTATTCTCTATTTCAGAAAATATCAAACTAGCAACATTTAGAAATATATTTCATGTGTAAAAAATTAGCAAACACAAAGTTAAATATGCTTTTTTGTGCATAACAAAAATTAGGGCTGAAAAACAAATAAAGCCCTTGTACAATTATGGGCTGTACAGAACTTGTGAATCTCGGGCGATACCTAAGTTGAAGCCTTTAAAAATTTCCTTTTGGACAATCGCAAACAATAAAATCTAATGAGACAAACTAGAAAAACTATTGACAATTTTGCTTTTTAGCTCAAAGTTACACAATAAACTAGTCGACCATGGAGAATCGAACTCTTGATTTCAGCGTTGATTATATTACAGTTGTTATTCTTCTGAATGAATAAAAACATGTCGCATGAGCAACTTATTTATAAATTACACAAATATATTAGTTATCCTCAATTTGCTCCGAGATTAATGTATAATTACCCAAGAGAGCAAGAAGCATTAAGTTAATAGTGAAAATGAAATTTTCAAAATGTTCCTCTTTTGCATCAAGAGTCTCTCAAGCATGTGTAATAAATCCATTGCTACACATTGTATAAGGAAATGACATCTCTCGAGATCCATTCTTTAATTACAATAGTAACCTATCGTAATATGCTGATGACGTTAATTTGTACGTGAGTAGCAAACACTCTTGCATGGCCACTAAATATCTGTAGAATTTATTGGAAGGTTTGCTTTGTCGTGTGGAAAATGTTGAGTGCCCGCATCTACTAGCGACTAGGACTAATCAACAAGACAATTAAATATAAAAGTTTTGTGAAAATGAATAAAATGGTCATAACTCTGAAAACAAAAATGAAATTTAAGACATCATGGAGAGGAATATGTTAAAAAATGTTGAGAAAAGGCTTTCGCAAAGGGTGAGTTTCTTACAAAAAATTAATAGAAAACACAAAAGTTGATAAATAACCTCTACCTATTGAAATCTATAAAACTGTTGTATGGACGTTAAATTAATATAAATGTCCTGTATGAGGAGAAACCTTTGATGTGGTGTGAATTTCGCGCAAAACTACACGAGGGCCGTCTGCGCTAGCCGTCCCTAATTTAGCAGTCAGCAAGGTTTCTCGAAAACGGTTGAATGGACTTGGTTTGTTTGTTTTTAATTATGCACAAAGCTACATAGGGGCTATCTGTGCTCTGCCCACCACGGGTATCGAAACCCGGTTTCTAACGTTGTAAGTCCCCAGACATACCGCTGTACCACTGGGGAAAATGGGACTGCTTTAACTAATGTTTTGTCCACTGTCTTTAGCAAAAGCTTTTAAAGGTATGGTTTTCAATTAATAGCAACTCACGTAAGTAACCATAATTTTACTTCATTAAACAACAGAAACCAACATTTAATTCGATAGGTTTGTATAAATCAATGCAATAAAAGAAAGGGCTAAAAAGTCTTACCTCACTTTACATATATTCCATCCTTATTCATATATTCCTTCTTTATCCGTGTTCAGAAGAACTCCTGAAAATATAAAGGAGATACAAATGTGTATTAGCAGCAAGAATGGTAAAAATTGATATAGAATTGGCAGATGTTTTCTAGCCGTATCACATAGATTTGAACATTATTGAACTAGTGGTTAATTTGAAAGCATTCATTTTAAATGTAGCCTATAACATAAAGGTATACACAGGTTGACGTGTTTATGTGAGATGAGGAGAGTAAGTGTTTGTCTCGTGTACAAATATGGCATTTTGTTACGGATCACAGTGCTCTAAAAATGGCCATTTTCACCAATTACAAGCACTGAGTGCTAGAGTATTTAAAAAAATTGTGTTCTTTGCTAAATTTTTAATATAAATAATATTTGCTCGATTCGTGTGCCTTACAGACTGGAAGTACTACAACTCTGTTTCACGTGCGAATAAATACAATTTAATAGTAGACATTCATAAAATCAAGAACCAGCATGAATTAGAAACATATTATATACAACTTATTCGTAAATACTTCAGTTTTATTCCTAACTTGCAAATGTTGAACACCTATAACATGAATTAGAAATATATTATATGCAACTTATTCGTAAATACTTCAGTTTTATTCCTAACTTGCAAATGTTGAACACCTATAGCATGAATTAGAAATATATTATATGCAACTTATTCGTAAATACTTCAGTTTTATTCCTAGCTTGCAAATGTTGAACACCTATGTTGTTCTCTTTAATCATAACAACCATAAAATATTTATACTCACAGGAGAAGAAATACAAATACTTTATTTGCAGCTGAAAAACAATACATTTATAATTACTGATGAGCATACACGTAATTCCTTTTAAATTAATGGCGTTTCTGGCTAAAAATATTCTCATTTTTGTTAATCTCAGCATTGTTTAGTCTATGAAAACTTTTTGGTTCCTCCAGTAATAAGGGATTTGTTGCACACGAGATTTACTTGAGATATATAAATGTATAATGAATTCGCAGAGAAAATATATGGTTTCTTAAATCATTTACAATAGGTAAGCTTGGGCAACCACTTTTTCTTAAGCTTTAAGCCTATTGATGGTTACTATTAATAACTTCTAATCAAAAGTAAGTTAACTTGCATGGAAAAAACTAAAAAGGTAACATTAATTAATGAAGGTAATTCTACATAACAAGATGACCAGAAGTATATGGTGTCATACATCAATACACAGAAAAAACTAACACTTATAATGACTACCATGCATTGAATCATCTGGCATTAAAACTTCAACGTAAACTACACATAGGTCAATAAAGGGCCAGGCCAGAAAACCCTAGTATTCAGTTATAACCACTCCTAATATGAAACTTCTGACCAGATGGAAGGAGCCAATCAATAGCACCCGCTGCTACAAGGGCTTTGTCCAGCCTTTTGAAATGAATAATACTTTACGTGGATAATAAATTAAAACGTCTTTAACGGCTAAATGTCTTTCTTCTAGTCGTTTCTTCATAGATTAAATATGTAAAAATATCTGTAGTCATTCCAAATACTATACCGGTTTTCTCAGTTAGAAGGCATTCTTTAACATAGATAAACGACTAGAATAAAGACCTTTAGTAGTTAAAGAGTGCACTTGTGTGCTTTTATATGTATTTCTATTACTGTACACACATATACATATTGATAATGAACATATTGATGCATATAAAGGAGTCAAAAATGACTAGTGCGTTATATTAGAACGGTTTTAAATATGCAAATGACATGAAACCGTGGACGACATTACGTTTGTGGTAGAACTGAATGCATCAAAACAACATTTTGACATTAGCGTTCAGGTAATGTGATGCCACCGAAAATTGGTCGTCTTTGGGAAGGGGTATGTAACAACTCTTTCTGACGCAAAACATTCATACAGGCAGATTTCTACACGTTTATCATAAGGTATATTAGTCCTGAGAGTCATGATTGGATCATACTTCTAATTCAAGGCATTGTATCTCTTCCTGTATTTTTACAATCATTACGCTGTTTTGGCACTTTTAATTGGTTAGAAAAAATACCCATTACAAAATGAACTATCAATATGGCCTTTTAAAGTATTTGCTTTCCCCCTGTTTTTCATAATTATTTTGAATACTGTATATATAGAACTATATATACATACATATATAGTTGTAATATTACGTAGAACAGGAAACAAAAAAAAAACGAACAGCTACAAAACAGACATGTATCACCTGGATACACACTATAAGGTGGGTAATTATGCAATGTACCTTTTCTCCTTTTTTTGAAAATATATATATATATATATATACACGACGCATGTTATATTTAAGTAACATAGCTAATATTGTTCCTTAAGTTTAAATATCCTACATTTTCTATCATTATATATATATGTGTGTGTGTGTAAGCCAAGAGTAATTGAAGAGATGACAAAGGTTACTGTCGACTAGCTGCCATTCCTCTAGTCTATCATTTCAAAATTAGTTATGGCTATGCGCATATGACCCTTTCTTTAGCTTTGCGCGAAACTTCTGAAACAAAGAACCAATAGGATAAACATTGGAATATTTTAAAGAGAACCTTGAAAAACAAAAGTGTGATTTTTCAGATTAAAATTCAACCGTCTGAAAAAATAATGGTTTCGTATGAAATACGGCTGATTTTATCCCAGTCACAGCGTTATAATTGACGTTATTAAACTGTATTATCCTGTTCTTGAACATTATTATCCTGTTCTTTAACATTATTATCCTGTTGTTTAACATAGTTATCTTGTTCTTCAGTATTACTATTCTGTTCTTGAACATTATTATCCTGTTGTTCAACATTATTATCTTATTATTCAACAGTTTTATCCTGTTCTTTAACATTATTATCCTGTTCTTTAACATAGTTATCTTGTTCTTCAACATTATTATCCTATTGTTCAACATTCTTATCTTGCTATTCAACGGTATTATCTTGTTCTTTAACATTATTATCCTGCTATTCAACAGTATTATCCTGTTCTACAACATTATTATCCTGTGGTTCAATATTATTATACTGTTCTTCAACATTGTTATCCTGTTGCTCAACATCATTATCCTGCTGTTCATCAGTATTATCCTGTTCTTCAACATAATCATAATCTGGATTAAAAAACAACAATAACATTATCTTTATTTTCTTGACCCCAAATCATGTATATGATAAAAAAAGTAGCTAATAGTGGATTTTCATTATTTCCAATCCTAAAACATTTCAAGTTCTCATAAATATTACTATCATTTTATTATCTTTTGATATCAAGGAAAAATTGCGTTTTATTCGTTTCTGATAAAGAAGTGTCTGTAAGGTTACCAGTTACATTTAATATAAAGGTGTAACAGTATTTGACCGGTGATGTAAATATAGAAAGCATATTGTTTAATACGTTCATTGAACTCGTAGGATTTAGATTAGCCTTCCCTCGAGTGATTGAACATATTGATAAACTGTGGAAATGTTTACGATAATGGTCATTCAGTGTGTTATGTAAACATTAAACACGTGGAGTTTAGCTTCAGGGTTTATGTACAGAAGTGAGAACTCTCCCATTTTACACTTCGCTTTCAAACAGCCATGCCTTAGTTCATATCTGGTCTTAAAGAATTTCGAGCATCTCAATTTTTCGTTTAAATGATAACAGTGTGAAAGGAGCATCTTTTAAACAAAGAAATCGGATAGCAGTATTGTCTTTAAAGTAATATATCTTACTTTCTATAAAAGATTCGTAGCGCATGGCAGTTCTAGAAATTTCTGATTTGATATAAAGACGTTATTTTGTGCTATGTCGATGTTTTAAAGAATTTTATCGGTTCTTCCAGTTATCACGATCTTCGTGTACTAAAAATCGTTTCTTTTATTCTCGAATGCAAGAAGAGTGAGATTGAAGTAAACAAAACTTTTAGATCCAGTTTTACTCATGCTAATGTTAATATACATCTGCAACAGTTCAAAATTCTTGATTATGACAGAAATACAGCAAAAATTTTCGCAAAAGGACAACCAAAATCCATTCAAGAATTTTCGTCATTTTCAGGGGAAGAAAATCACGTGCGTCACAGGGGCAAAAACGATCATACGGATAGAAAGCTAAGTTCCTGAAAGGCGCCAATTTGGGGGGTGGGGGATGTATCTTTTTTTTTCAAAGTTAGCAATTTGTAACTCTTTTTGGAGTTATCCAGATAAGCAATTTTAAGAACAAGAATACCAAAAACTAATAACCTGAATCAATCTATAATTACCAAAGCAAGTAAAAATTTGTAGATTTCATATGATAATTTTAGGTTAAGAGTTTGTTTGTTCATTTCTTATAGACATTTGTTTGTTTGTTTTGAATTTCGCGCAAAACTACACGAGGGTTATCTGTGCTAGCCATCCCTAATTTAGCAGTGTAAAACTACAGGGAAGGCAGCTATGCATAACCACCCACCGCCAACTCTTGGGCTACTCTTTTACCAACGAATAGTGGGATTGACCGTCACGTTATAACGTCCCCACGAGCGCCCTAACCATCTGGCCATGCCGGGTTTTCAGACATTTGAGCAAAGCTACACTGGGGATACCTGGGCTAATTATTCTTAATTCCTATTTTGAGCAGTTGGTAGACTAGAAGGGAGGCAGCTAGTTAACACCACCAGCCGCCAGCTGTTGGGTTTCTCTAATCAAATAATGAGTTTTGACCGTCACTCTTATAATGCACCCACGCCTCAAAGTGCGGAACGCGATGTTGTGGCAACAGGACGCGAAACGCTAATCACTAGGCCACGCCTGGTTAGGAACAGTCACCTATATAATACATTTAAGGGCGTTCAAATTAGCTGTAATATTAGCTCTGAGCTACTGTAAAAGGGAATAAAATGTTGTACAAGTATTCATAAGATGAGAGATTTCCAATGCTAACAGTTATGTTGATAACATGGAGTTTACCCTTTTCATGTATTTTTGTTCATCTAATTAAGTTTATTTATTATCTACCTCACACTTTAGTTTTCCAGTGAATGGTTGGTGTATGTGCATGTATGTTTTGCTCTCGGCAACTGAAAGTGATTTTTAACTAAAGTAAACAGACATGATGCATGGCGACAGAAACAGTTCAAAGACTTCGTTGATTAGGTTTACTAAACCTCGTATAACAAACACGGCGGACGGGACGAGAATATTGGACTTTTCAAGGATTGAAAGGAATAAAGTTTGTATGGAACTTGTATTTGAATAAACGGACTAATTTTGTAAATTCCTTTTGAAGCAAGTACTTTCAGTTTTGTAACCAGTTCTTCGCTCGACAAATAAATATCTTTTTAAACTATCTCGCTGTAGGTGCTTTCCTATATAGACAGTCAACCTACGTGCAGCGTCAAAACACTAGCCGCTCCGCTGCCTAAAACTGTTCACAGTCAATTTGTAAGATGTCTCGAAGGTTCTTTGTTCTTTCAAGTTTCCAATCATCTCAAAATAATAGTTATAATGCATTCGTATATGTTTGGGGCATTTGAAGAAGGGGTTGATGCGCCGCGCGAGAATATTCAATGGTAACTCTGAGCGAACTAAGAAAAGATGTTTTTTGTAAACTTAAGTACTTTTCCTACATTTATTTTCAATAAAAGTAAGGTGTCACCTTACTTAGTTAGTTACTTCTTCTTTTTTTTTTTCCTGAAGATTCGTAGTTGCAGTAAATCCTGTCTACTTCAAGGCTTTTAGGAACTTAATAATAAACATGTTTTTTTTCCTAAATACAACGAAAGCTAAGCCTACTTATGTCAGTTCGTCGGTGTTTTAGCTCACACGTGCCTTTCTTTACTTTACGTAATTATCTTCAATTTCATAAAGTCATGCTTTGCTTAAGAAACTATGAATTTTTTGGTTCGCCTAATAAGTTATGCGTGCTTAATTTCATTTCTCTATGTGGCTAATGTCACGTTGACAACAGCAATAAGTTTATTGTGATACCGTATACCTCTCTCTAAGCGCCCCGGGCGCTTAAATGATTCTGAAAAACGAGGCGTTATTAAAGAAATAACTGTTACCTTTACCTTTTCCTCAACAGTCGCTACTATCACACGCTTAACACGACCTTTATAAAAACGGTTAAGTTATAATAGTTTTAGGTCATTGTATATTTTTATGTGTTAATATTTTATGTTCTTGATTTTATTCCATACATTGAGAGAAATAAATAATCTATATGATAAACACGTGATTGTAGTGTTGTTGGACACGTTCTACGTGAAATAAGTAAAACTATTGCCTTTACTTATACAGCCTTGTGGAACGTCTCGTGTATAGTAAGTGCACAATAACATCATAAGTAAAAATGTTGCCTTTACTCGTGGTAAAGTCACGTCTATAGTACGTGGACGATAATATTATAACTAAAACTTGCTTTTACTTATAAAGCATCGTAGGAAAGTCACGTGTATAGTAAGTGCACAATAACATCATAAGTAAAACTTGCTTTTACTTAAAAAGCATCGTAGGAAAGTCACGTGTATAGTAAGTGCACAATAACATCATAAGTAAAAATGTTGCCTTTACTTATAAAGCATCGTGTGAAAGTCACGTGTATAGTAAGTGGACAATAACATCATTTTGTTGTGGTGGTAGCTTAATAACTCGGTGTCGGATGAAATTCTCGGCATAGCCGCAATGAAAGAAAGATTAACCTAATCTTACTTTAGGTTAAGTCCGAATTTTAGTCATCAAAATCATGATAATGAGCAATAATAAAAAGGGTGTTATTTGTTTTTATTCTTAAAATCGTGCAGAAGGCACTTAAAGAACCAGGGATGTTTCAAACAAAAGCTGCACAATAAGCTAACTACACTGTGGCAATCGCAGGGATCGAACTATGTGTTCAAGCTTCCCGCTGAGTCACCGGGAGGGCTGTACTTAAATCTCGTGAATCTTATTATTTTTTTTGTCCAGTAAATATGGTTAAAGATACATATATCAAACCTTTTTGTTTCGACCTAGTGAAGGGTGTAAAATAGCTAGATGAATAAGACTTCTAGTTTTAGCTGCTGTCGAAATCAGCGTTAGAAGTACGAAGAACATGGGGAATACTTTAAAATATTTCATTTTACTTTTGTTTTGCAAGAAGTTGAACTGAAGTAACAGACAAGATAAAGCACCTGTGATAAAGAATAAAGCACCTGTGTGATAAAGAAATAAAGCACCTGTGGTAAAGAAATAAAGCACCTGTGATAAAGAGATAAAGCACCTGTGTGATAAAGAAATAAAGCACCTGTGATGAAGAAATAAAGCACCTGTGATAAAGAGATAAAGCACCTG
>NW_013666497.1:80547-83007 GCF_000517525.1 Limulus polyphemus
AGAGATAAAGCACCTGTGATAAAGAGATAAAGCACCTGTGTGATAAAGAGATAAAGCACCTGTGATAAAGAGATAAAGCACCTGTGATAAAGAGATAAAGCACCTGTGTGATAAAGAGATAAAGCACCTGTGATGAAGAGATAAAGCACCTGTGATAAAGAGATAAAGCACCTGTGATAAAAAGATAAAGCACCTGTGATAAAGAGATAAAGCACCTGTGATAAAGAAATAAAGTACCTCTGATAAAGAAATAAAGCACCTGTGATAAAAAGATAAACCACCTGTGATAAAGAGATAAACCACCTGTGTGATAAAGAGATAAAGCACCTGTGATAAAGAAATAAAGTACCTCTGATAAAGAAATAAAGCACCTGTGTGATAAGAGATAAAGCACCTGTGATAAAAAGATAAAGCACCTGTGATAAAGAGATAAAGCACCTGTGGTAAAGAGATAAATCACCTGTGATAAAGAGATAAAGCACCTGTGTGATAAAGAGATAAAGCACCTGTGATAAAAAGATAAAGCACCTGTGATAAAAAAATAAAGCACCTGTGATAAAGAGATAAAGCACCTGTGTGATAAAGAGATAAATCACCTGTGATAAAGAGATAAAGTACCTGTGATAAAAAGATAAAGCACCTGTGATAAAAAAATAAAGCACCTGTGATAAAAAGATAAAGCACCTGTGATAAAGAGATAAAGTACCTGTGAGAGATAAAGACATACCATTGTAGTAAATGTACAGTTACATGTCTGCTCTTGTCATTTAATGTAATATTTACTAATTTTATTATTGTGAAAACGGAGTATTTAGGGCTCTCGACAATATTGGTATTTCCAAAAATAATCAAATTCAATAGTGTCAGGGAAAATATTTGTTAGGTCAAGAGTATTTATCTAGCACTCATTTTCTTAATAAAGTATATATATATATATTACCGAAAACATCTTAGTGGAACACTGGCTTTTGTAGCCGGTCGCACGGGGTGTCTATCTGTGGATTACTTGATTTGTGGTTGGTTAATCGCCCACAATTGGGTCAGATCTTAGGTTATAATAATCTCGGTTAAAATATCTTACAGTCAGCACAGCACTAGAATACTATTAATGCTGGCAAAATCCCTATGATCTGTTTAGTGAATGAAAACTTGTAATTTTTATTCTTGATTTTGGCTGTAGAAGCTAAATCCTAACAGTTAAAGAATATATACAGTAATCGTATATGTATGTTCGTCTTCTAAGTCTTAGTAAACCAAACTTGTTCATCTATAGACAGATCGCATGACCTTGACGTTCTTTCCGGATATTCTAGGATCTAAACCTCGCACGTTCTTCTTCATTCTAAGCTTGATCAATCACACTATGTCCACAAGATGGTGGACTTGCCATCCCACACAACCGGCTGTTCATTCTGTGGTCGAGTGATCAGTACACGTATACTCTTTAGTCCAGTACAGTGGTGGACTATTATGGTAATGCACTTTACTGATAGGAGAACCAAAGTTCGACGCCTACATCTACGGTTGTTCTTGACATTCAATATTTGACTAAACTACAAACAACTAGGATTTCAAGTGTTAGGAAAGCACACATATAATATTTTCTCCAACACGGTGAGTATTTATTCTCAACGACTCCACAACGCGAGAAGTTTGTCCCCATTGACTTTATTTGCTTCCTTACCTACTTGTTACTACACAAATAATTCAAGTCTTACTCATATGCACAACCAAGAAAATTGTATCTTTGCGCTACGTTTCTCATAGTTTTGTGTCTGAAAGTAATTGTTTTAAGATTTTAATCAAAGGACCTCCAGGTATTTAAACATTATGCACTCTTGAAAATTAAAGAAAAAATTAAAGAGAGTTTGTCTGTTTTTGAATTTCGCGCAAAGCTATACGAGGACTATCTGTGCTAGCCGTCCCTAATTTAGCAGTGTAAGACTAAAGGGAAAGCAGCTAGACATCATCACCCACCGCCAACTCTTGGGCTACTCTTTTACCAACGAATAGTGGGATGGACCGTCACATTATAACACCCCACGGCTGAAAGGGCGAGCATGTTTGGTGTGACGGGGGTTCGAACCCGCGACCCGCAGATTGCGAGTCGAGTGCCTTAACCACCTGGCCATGCCGGGCCCAGCCTAATTTAATACTGCACAAACCTAACCTAACAGTTTAACGTTTTAACGTTGAATATTCGTAATGAATTTCCCCGAAAAGGGGCCGAAAACCGCCTGGAAGAGCCACCTGTTTTAACCACTTACACCAATCAACAGCAGTAGATTGTCTGTCAGTCAGTAGACACTAAAATGACGTCACATAAGGGACGCTTAACGTTGCAATTTGTATTGTCGTAACAACAGTAAAACGTGCGCATGCCAAGAATCACGAGCAGAATTGTGCACTCTGTAGACTACAAGACAACATCGCATATGAACTTTAAAAGCAAGAAATAAA
>NW_013666497.1:83338-86485 GCF_000517525.1 Limulus polyphemus
GGAACACAGTAAACAAAAATAGAAAGTTATATGCTACTGAGTGTAATACGCAAAAAAATCACCGTTTATTTTTATGTCATAAAAGTCTTTATAAGACAAACTGAATCGGAATTAAGGAGGAACTTTTGCTTCTTTTGGATTTTTACCGTCGTGTACTAGAAGCAATTCGTAGTCCCCATAGTCTCATCTAACAACCCCCACACCAAAAAAATACGTTGCTTGAAACTTTCCTTGTTTATCAATGAGCTCCTGCTCTTTTAATCTTCTTTGCACATTACATTTAATATGCATACTGAAACTCTATGTTACTATTGTGTGTCCTTTAGATAATCTGTTCTGAATAACCTTAATCTAATTTAGTACTATTGTTCGTAATCTTAGTCCTCTCTGTTCTTAATCTAATATACTGACTAATTTTACTTTACTGCTGTATGCTTGTAAATTAATTTAGTTCTTCATTTTCTAATGTTATACAGTAAAGCATATATCCAATCTTTTAAGGTACTGCTTATTTATTTTCTAATTTGGAACAACATGCTCTTAGGTTTACATAACTACATATTACTGAGGAGAATTTGAAATAATCGTTTTATTTTCTAAATGGAAAACACGGCTTCTTAAATTATTAAGTAAATTTAACTTTCTTCCCGTGTTTTGGGATAAACCGACGAAAAAAAATATTGTTAAGCACAAAGCGAGCTATCTGTGCTCTGCCCACAGCGGATATCGAAACTCGATTTTTAGGGTTATAGGTTCTCAAAGTTACCACTGACACACTGGAGGGGATACAATTTCGACTTTAATTCATTAGTTATATATATTTTGTTTGTAGTTACATTATGATTTAAATAATCATCATAAGTGTAATATATATTTATTTATTAAAAAAACAGTTTCCCAGTTTTTAGTCATTCCTTATAACACTGTTAACAAAATCTATCAAAATCTGCTCATAAAATTCTTCTTGAAGCTTACGAAAGCTTTTGCAGAACACGTTCCTTAAATAATATATAACTCGTAATCAAAAGGATCTTACAATTTTTAGGAAAAGTGGATAAACTGAATCATTGTCGCCATTAGATTAGTAATCACCAAAACCTTACGAGTCCCCATTAGATTAGCAATCACCAAAACCTTACGAGTCCCCATTAGATTAGCAATCACCAAAACCTTACGAGTCCCCATTAGATTAGAAATCACCAAAACCTTACGAGTCCCCATTAGATTAGCAATCACCAAAACCTTACGAGTCCCCATTAGATTAGAAATCGCCAAAACCTTACGAGTCCCCATTAGATTAGCAATCACCAAAACCTTACGAGTCCTCAGCTTCAGTTCGTCTTCAGCTTCGCAAACTATGATAAAATTCACAGTGTCAGCATTAGTGGTTAGTATGGGATCAAAACTCGTGACGGTTGTAGCTAACCTAATATACATCCGAATATAATTGATGTCATTATTAGTAGTCTATACGTCACATATGTCAAGTAGTTCACTAGTTAGTGCTTTTTTCTTCGCGTACCAGACGTTTTAATAAGAAGGCCCAGGATCGAATTCCGGCCCCTGGCACCACAATTAAACAATAATTCTCAGAACACCCTTGAAGACTGCAGGAGATTAGCAGTCAAAACGTGGTGTATAAACTAATAAGTAAATAGTAAAAATTAAACTTAGATGATTGATCGAACAACAGTTAATAGTCAATCGCCACGATATTATCATAATAACTGAGTAAATATCACATTAAAATAAACCCGAATATAAAACTTACAGTTGAGCAGAATCAACAATCGATATTTTTTTATTATCCTTTAATGCACATTTATGAATACATGTTTGAATTAAGTGCATATCTTATACTGACATTTTCTGGTTTACGTACTCATTTTGATGTTTTTGTTCCTATACCATCCAGTGTTCATTTGTTGAGAGTTTAGTTCATCTTGTTAACAGGATTATGTTAACGATATATGACAAAATAAGTGGAATTGAGTATAACATTACTAATACTAACATTTAGGAAATGTTGTATAAAGTGACCACCCCTAAACTTTTAACGTTAGTTGTTCCAAAGAAATCAGTTGTTATAGAACACTGTAGGACAAAACAAGTGGATTACACACTAAGATGTTCCCAAAGCTTATCAAAATTAATTTATATTGCTTTTATCATGAAGAAAACTTACTTAAATTTTATTAGAATTTGACACCCCTAGATCTGTGTAACACCTATTTACCTTTTTACGTGTGAAAGTATAAATATATTTAGCATAAACAGTTTATTTAATTTCTAATTAGTATTAGAGTTTGACGGGCTATCTATCTTCAGAAAATGGTCGTTTGTTTGTTATTAAACGCAAAGCTACCATAAAAAAATTGCTATCTGGATTACGTCTATTGTGCGGAATCGAACCCCAGATCTCAGCGTTATAAGCCCTTAACTTACTGCTAAGCCAGCGGATTGCTCAGAATAAAAAAAAATGTTTTATTGAATTCTCGCAAAGTTACTCAAGGATTATCTGCGCGGGCCGTCCCTAATTTAGAAGTGATGGACTAAAGGGAAGGCAGCTAGTCATCACCACCCACCGCCAACTCTTGGGCTACTCATTTACCAACAAATAGTGGGATTGACCGTCACATATAATACCCCCACGGTTCTAAGGACTAGTACGTTCGGTGACGGGTAAAAAAAAAAGGGGGAATATTTCAGGTTTTCAACTTTACCGGTATAGAGAGCTATTGTTGTTTGGTCAGTTTACTACATTTTTGTTTGAACAACTATGAAAGCAATAAACTGTTTCTGTGTGGAGTTTAGTGCTTGATACGTTGTGAGTTCAACCCTTAACCCTGACAGATTTTTCTTAATTGCTGGCTAGTTTGACATCGGCGTCTGAATCTTGTCTGATAGATGGAATATCCCCAACGCGTTTGGGTGTTATGGCCACAGACATTATCTGTTATGAATTTAATGATGACAACAAGGACTGGTAATGGAAAATTTAATTTTGATTTTTGAGTCTCTTTGTATTGTTTTTGATTTATATTAATTTCATCATTATTGTTTTAAAGTGCTGATTAAAAAATCGCCTATTTACAATTAATGTGTTTGATAGCTTTAGAACTATTGATTTATATATATATATATATA
>NW_013666497.1:86752-93022 GCF_000517525.1 Limulus polyphemus
TTTGTATAGCTTTAGTAACTATTGATTATATATATATATATATAGAGAGAGAGAGAGAGAGGTTTTTCTGATACGAAACCGTAGAACAAACGCCGCTACTGGAATTTCTTGGGTGATTTATTGATTTATTTTTTGTGGCTGACTAGAACCACCCACGATAGATAGACAGTGGAGAGAGCGGTGGCGGGAACTACTATCAGTTGTGTAATAAAACAAACTGTAAAAATCTCAGTACCTGATTTCACGAACAATCAAGAATCCGATTTAATGGATTATAGTCAACTTCTTCCTTCATATTTTGTTGATATTATGGCAAGGACATACACACACACGTATATACTTTTGGCAAAAAGATTATTAAACTCTGACTCTTAATTTTTCTTAAAGTACTAAAAAAAAACGATACGCGCAACTAATACTTTCGCTAGTTAATTATGTATATTATATATATTTCCATAATGTTTAAATGTTACTTTGATATTTTAAAAGCGATGGTTATAATTCCCTTTAAAATGTCCAAGGTTATTTGTATGTGTATTTACTCATGTTGGAACTGAAATAACATTCATATTCGAGACTAATTGTACGTGTAGACTACTTAAATAAGAGAAATTTATTCCAAGTGGAAAATACTACATAATCCAAGGAAAATAATTATAATTCTATTTCTGGAGAAATGTATGATTAACTGAAATTTTATCAAAATAAGGGAATTTAAAGGAAGTTTATTCAGTTTAATTCATATATATATACGTTTGTTTGAGAACTTCAAACATGATTACTTAGAAAGAAAAATTTCAAGACGTGTTTGAAATTGAACAGAAAATGCTTATTTTTTTAGCCTTATGTACATTTATATATGATTCAGTAGTGAATTGGTAGTGATCGTAATTCTTAATGCCGTGTCGTTTTGGTCATCATTCGCCTCATCTAATCTTAAGTTGTCTTTACGTAATGGTCAACACATGATGTCAGGTCTTGCATGCCAGATTTTTGAAAGTATGGATAGGTTAAATCGTGTACTTCTTTATGTATTCGGCAATGCATATTACACTTACATTCATATTGAATGTAGCGACATAGAATTTAATTAATTACAGTTTCTTGAGAGCCTATATTAATATGTCGTTATATCTAAATAATAAAGTGACGAAACAATTATGTTTTTTAAGTAGCCCACGGGCGTAGTATTAGTCTGAATTCAAACGCTATTTTTATTATCAATGTCATATTATGCATACCGGTTACATTCCGTTTCGTTTCTTTAGTTTATATAAAGTGTGCAAAACGTTTTTAACGAAACGTTCATCTCCGCAATCTGCACCTGTTTGTAGCAGTTTCGGAATAATATATTAAAAGTTTCCACAAGCATAAAATATGTACATGTAAAGAAAAAAAAAGTATGACTTTGTACCCCATATCTTTTGTCACAAAGAGACATATTCTTAGGGACCTCATCAACTCACACTATTATACTGAAGTTGATCGACTTTTATAATAATAATGTTTCAAGTCCCGTACTCCCATTGGAACAAGCTCCTTCAGCGTCAGTCGCTGAACTTGATGGTTGTGTTCACACACTGTTGCCCGCCACCACCATTTCCATTATAACAATGTCTCCTAGGGATGGCGAGATCATTCTTGGCTCACATATCTTGATAAACTTTTCACTGTACTTAAATGTTGGCTACCAACACCACCTGCAACTGAAAGGCACAAAGGACTATTGAAACTACATTGAAGGAAGTGACGGGTTTGCGGTCGAAAGGGATTACAGCAGTCTTAGTTTCTACAAGCATTTTTTCTTATTAAAAAAAAGCTGTTGTTTTCGAGGTGTGTCTGTAGTCTTGTGAACTTTTGACTGGTGGGTTTTTGCATACTATTTGTATCTTGTTAACAGATGAAAAGATGCGCCTAGTTTCATTGAATTGGCTTATTTGGTCGAGAAGTTCTCTTTGCGGATGAGGACGTTACTCAAGATTCACTTGGGGTAGGTTCAGAGCCTATAGCTTTGATAAGGGCTTCGATGTGAGTTTTTCTGTTTTTATAGAGAACATTAAAGACTTCCTTCTTCAATATTTTGTGTCTGTTGACCATGCATTGTTAAATAATCGCGCTATAAAAATATCATTCTTTGGAATTGACAGTGACATTCATTCTTCAGCCATAAGATACTCTGAATTATCAGGAACTTTCTTTGATTGTATCTTCTCGACTTACATCTGTAGCAACACGCTAACTCGCTAGGATATCCAAATTGCTGTTATATAATATGACTAACCCTCTGTAAACAAATATATTAAAAATAGAGGGAGGAACAACACAATAATAAAACGTTTACACGTGTTTTGCAAACAACCAAAGCTCCTAGGCTTCATCATAGGCGCCTAAAAAAATAGGGCAGAAGGGGCACGTGTCCTCTACTTGTTTTTCGGTTAATGACCATACAGCATTATTAACAACTGTATGAAAGTAACTTAACTTTTTGCCTCCCCCCCTCTTTCCAATAAAACTAGGCAGTCATGGGATTGATATAAATTATACAAGTCTTTAAGAGAAAGAGTGATTACCTTAAGCTTTTTTCTTGCATCTTTCAATGTATATTACTGTTACATAATCGCTAAATATTTCAAGCAAGCGTAATGTATCACATAGGGAAACTGAAAAGATGTTAGCATATATGATAGAGATATGTTGAAAACATTTAAAGTTCTGTTAAACAACTTTCATCAAACAAAACAAAACACAAACTTTTGTTCAACAACTTTCAGGTGTGCGAATTAAAAACAACAACAATGAAATTGCGAACACTGAAATTTTAAAATACCTTAACTTATTAATAAATGTTCTGTAGCGTTTTGATGGTTATTAAAATCTAGCCTCTAATGCCGATTCACAAGAGTCTCGTTTATTATTCTTCCTTGCTTTTCATAATGATTTTTCAACATGTTTTGAGACACCACCAGACAGCGCATGTTGAACTATACTTGAAACATCTTCAGATCTCTGATTACTATGTTCTGTTATAGGCTCCGGTAGCTGTCATCTTGCGAAACCTGTATAAGTACTCTCACATGTTAGGCAACTGAATTCATAAATTACACAGGATCATTGAGGAAGACAAGCCTTATCGTTAATTAAAAATAAAAAAGAATCCGAGAGAAAGGTTTAAACACTCATTTGAGTTTGACTTGTGGAAAAACAGTTTTAATAATCAAATTCCATTTATTTTTTATTTCACTTTAGTGAACACTGGGATGAAGTAAAGTTATGAACACTGGCAGTCTCGTTACATCAAAATTGAATTGAGAAGGAGTATGAAGCTATGTTACCATTTTCTCCATATTAGACTTGATTAAACGTTTGTAAAAGAATTTTTGCTCAAAATTGTAGCTAAATTATTCAACTCTTGTTGACCATCAACAGGTTATCTCCGAATTATAACGCTAAAAACCATGATTCGATACCTGTGGGGAGCACGGCACAGATAGCCCATTGTGCAGCTTTGCGCTTATCAACAGACAAACAGTTCTTGTTATAAAAACCCAAAGTGTTGGTAATATTATAAGTACAGTATACCATACATTTGATTAGGTTATCTATATTATGGTGTGATATAAAGCTATAGAAGAGTTAATGAAGTCCATTGTATGTAGGTTTTTGATGTAATTCATGTCAAGCGTTTCAAGTTTGTTGTACATAAAAGAGTTTGACCTGGCATGACCTGGTGGTTATGGCGCTCAACTCGCAAACTGTGTGTCGCGGGTTCGAATCTAATCACCAAACATGCTTGCGATTTCAGCTTTGTGTGCGTTATAATGAGACGGTCAATATACTATTCGTTGTCAAAGAGTAACCCAAACATTAGCGGTGGGTGGCATTAACTATCTACCTTTCCTCTGTTATATCACTTTTAAAATTATGGATGGCTTTGAGCTAAATCCAATAAACAAACAAACTCAAGAGGGCCTTGAAAGGCAAAAATAATAGACGTTTTTGGCATTCACAGATTCATTTTGTATAGTCAACATACTCGCCCTTTCAGCCGTGGGGGCGTTATAATGTGACGGTCAATCCCACTATTCGTTGGTAAAAGAGTAGCCCAAGAGTTGGCGGTGGGAGGTGATGACTAGCCGCCTTCCCTCTAGTCTTAGACTGTTAAATTAGGGACGGTTAACGCAGATATTCCTCGTGTAGCTTTGCGCGAAATTCAAAAACAAACAAACAAACAAATTTGTTGTGTTTAAAAATGAAGAACTGTTGTTTAAGTTTGTTTGGTGTGACGGGGATTCGAACCCGCGATCTTCTGATTGTGAGTCGAGCGACCTAACCACCTGGCCATGCCGGGCCACACAACAAATATGTCACCTCCATAATGTTATTAACAAGTGTTTTAAACTGCGAAGATATTTAGTAATTTTTCTTCATAAAAACTCAGAACAAATTGCCCACTATATTAGATAAAGAAGAACCTATGTTGACTCCATCTGTTTGTTCATAAAATCCTCCGTTGTGTTAAAAAAATCGATTATTTTTTAATGCTTATCTTTTTTTTTACTAATTTAAGGTATTTTAAAATTTAATTTTTCAAATTTTTATTATGTTTTTGAACTCATAGTGAGCTGGCCGAAAACTTATGTGTTGTTTGAACATTGTTTTGTGATAGATAGATAACTGGACAGGTTTGTATGAGTGTGTGTGTGTGTGTATGTGTACATACAAAAACAGTACATTAGTTCGCCTCTTCTATTTTCCGCAGCGGCATACCGTCTAATAGAATGGCTCTGAGTTTTTGTTGTCAAATACAAACTTTTAGCTCATAGTTCCGTCATCTCTTGACGGATTTGACATCTAATTACATTTTTAGACTCAGGAGGTCAAACCCTTTCGATTGGTTTATTTGACCACGCCCAAGACCTCCGAGACTAATTTATTTATTTATATAGACTAATCCTGCCTAAAATAATTTCAATTTGACGGTAGGTTGTTAGAGATCCTTATGAGTAATAAAATGGAATCGGGTATACGCTAGCTCCATGCTTTGTATTGCTGGCACACAAAAATATAGCTAATAAAAATGAAAAAAGGGGTCTCATAGATTAATTTACTCTAATCCCGCCTTAGAGAATTTCAAGTGCGCAGCTATTGAGAATTCCTTCTTTCTTCTCTTCTTTATTATTTTCTACCTTTTTGTAACTTCAAAGGTCAGTCCTCAAGATGTAATTTTACAGAGAATCTATAACAAAAACGTTTAGATACAACTTTTCAGTTAAACAAAATTAACTTGAATTAAATACATATTTTTCCAAAAAGTGCACACATAAAACACAAACGTTATATATATTAAATATATCAATATTTACCAAAAACTTCATTATTTTAAGCTAATGAAATATACTTTCTCTTCTTTTATTTTGCTTTTGATTAAAGCTTTATCTTTTTTATGCTTTCTCATGTTATAAAAGAAAAGCAGTTTTTTTTCCATGATCTTCAAAAATTTAATATAAAAATATGCCTCTTATATTTCCTTGTCGTTTCTCTGACTCCTAGTAATAGTTTTACCGTTGCACAATTACAACTAATCTTACTCAACTACTGTTACTTTAGGTGTCTCACTTGTGGCGCCAAAAACATATATGAAATATTTTCGAAAAATTAAAATCTTTTTTTTTTGTTGTTCTTATTATAAATTACATGTCCAAACAAAAAAAAGAGGGACACGTGAAAATATGGTTCTTTTAGTAAAGTAGATTAATTAAAATGTTTGCTTGAAAATCTAACATGAAATTTATGTAATTTCATCCCCAATCATAAATTATTTGCTTCACCAACATAAAATCATGATTTTCAAAACTTCGTAAGATAACATTTTCCGGATACTTACGTTGAACTAAAAACTGTTTTAACTCTACTAATCTAATAGTTTACTTGCAAGATTTACTGGAAAATTTAATTCTATTGTGTTTGGGATGATTACTAAAAACATTTTTTTTTATTGTAGTTAAGCACAAAGCTACACAGATGTCTATCTGTGCTCTGTCCACCGCGGGTATCGAAATGGAGTTTCTAGCGTTGTAAGTGCGCAGACATACCTCTGTGCCACTGGGGTACATGCTAAAAAAATCTACATATTAATGTGCTTTTGTTGGTTTTTAAAAAAATACCATTTACAATATATTTTTCTGGTAAACACTTACCAGCATATTTAGAAAGGAGGCCCGGCATGGCCAGGTAGTTAGGGCGCTCGACTCGCATTCTGAGGGTCGCGGG
>NW_013666497.1:94022-101250 GCF_000517525.1 Limulus polyphemus
AGAGTTGGCGGTGGGTGGTGATGAATAGCTGCCTTCCTTCTAGTCTTACACTGCTAAATTAGGGACGGCTAGCGCAGATAGCCCTCGTGTAGCTTTGCGCAAAATTCAAAAACAAACAATCAACCAAAACAATTTAGAAAGGATAAAATTTCTTATATCTTTCCAAGGTAAACTTAATATCCTCATTTAGTGATATTAACATAAATTGAAGCAACATTTGTACCCATTAATATACCAAAACTTAGATGAAAAATTTGTTCCTTGTAAGTAAAAAACAAATTTAAACTAGACCTAACCTTTTTAAGCATATTCCTCGTATTTATCCAGAAAAAAATACCACAACATTGAATACATAATCATATTCAGTACTTGGATGTATAAGTACTACATCTAAAGAAACAAAACTCTGATTTTCTTCTAATTTTTTGAAACAATTCTTTAACAAATTCAGAGTCATGTTCGGAATATGAAATATTAAAGGTTTGAATAACACGTCCATGAAATCACTTAAACTTTCCACAATTTTTTTACCTCCTGTAATCGGTCTTCACGAAATACAGAAGGTTTTCCAATATGAAAATATTCTTTTCAATTTCTGAAAGATACATTTTTCAAACATTCCCATTTTGGACATCTAATAGAAAACATAAAAGATAAATATTTGGAACATGTATTCCATACGTTTTATTTTGCGATATTTTGAAGGGTAATTATAAGAGGGAAGAAGTAACGGTATAAACATAAATGTTCGAGGTATCTCACACTCTACAAAATTTAAAATTCAAAAACAGCTAAAATGGTATAGAAAAACAAATGCATCATTTAAAAACAACGTTTCGCCACTGTTAACGTGACACCATCAGGCAATCGGCACAATTGTACACGACACTTAAGTACACCCAATTGGTGACGTCATTTTCTATACCATTTTAGAGATCTTTGAATTTCAAAAAAAGAGGTAACAGTAATTGAGTAAGTTTAGTTGTAACTGTACAACGGTTAAAACTATTACTTGGTATTACAGAAAGACAATAAAATAAGTATTAATTATTAAATATTACGGAAATAAACTGCTTTTCTGCAATAACAGGAGTAAGTATAATTAAGATAAAGTTTTAATCAAGAGTAAAACTGATAAAGGAATAAAAAAAATTGAAACTATATTTTATAAACAATAACTAACTTAATATCATTTCTAAAAGTGTGTATTTTGCACATTTTGAAGATAAATATATATATTTTATGGTTGCCATAATGACATTCTGATGTAATTATATTTTATGGTTATTTAGATATTCTGGTATAGTTCTATGTGCGCACAGATATAACATGTGAGTTGTTTTAATATAACTAAGACTGAAATATCTTCAAACATCCATAAAAAACTCTATTCTTTTATATTCAGTAATGTGATTTCATATTGAAAAACTTAGTTAAGTAAGTCCTTTAGTACTTCAAGTGTTTAAAGTAACAACATAGAAGTATTTTTCTGAGGGTTTTTTTTTCGTCACTATATTTGAAATTAATCACACGAACATTTGAGCATACTCGTCTGATTAAAACGTTTGGGGTTCAAGCTCGAGCATAAATCAATTAAACAGATAATGTACTGATTTAAATATTTTATACACACACAAATTTGGGTCTACTAGCTTCAACAATGTTTTGGTAATAACGATATTGAGTATTGCAAAAAAACATTAATTTCTAACTTTGACTATTTTCAATAAAAGCTGACGGCTTTCTTTCATCTATTAACATTTGAGCATTGCGTGTAGAAAATAGTTAATTAATTCTGATATCACTTTGTATTTTCTTTTATTACTCTCAGCTCTATTTTACTACTATCTAGTAAGTTTAGAACTTTAATAGTTAGAGCACAACTCGAAACCGGAACTTGCGTTTAATAAATATTCATTTCTCCAATGGGAAAGTATATTCATGTAACGTATTTCCGGCTTTTTATACTCATCCTTTTACAAGTTATATTTGTCTGAGTATCTGCTTTGTGCTATATTTTGTAAACAAGCAATAAATGGATGGTTGACACAAAACGACGTAAAAAGTTGGCTGATCCGTTGTTAGTTTATCTGGAAACATTATTATTTTAGTTATTTATAAGTAGAAGTGAAACTTTAAATCAAAACTTTATTACTTTAAATTCGTGATCAATCTGTTATGAAACAGCTGGTACATCATTTACAACAAATACACTTTTCACAATCTCGAGTAGCTTCACTTTCAGTATCTACTCCACTTTCACTATTATGAGTAACGTTAACTTCAACGTGAACAATAACTTTATTATAACTATTATTAACATCTTCAGCGTTTTGTTACAGTACTCAAGTATTGATTTTAACTATAAAAAAGTCCTCAGAAGAGGCGCGGTTTTTCTTGTTTTTTAGAGCCCGTAACTGATGTGATTTCCTGTTCAGAATTTAAAACTGTTATTCAATACCCACAATCTTAAAGGAAAATTAGATGTCGATATAAGATAATTTTCTTTTCTTTTATCTATAGTGATGAAAGAAAAATGAGAAAATTTAACATAAGAAGCCACAATAACATCCTGATATAACTGAAGAATCGGAGGATGTCCGCGCGGTCGTATTCGAAGCTAGTATTGTGGCATTGTGGAGATGGATGAAGTAAGGATTTTGTCCTTTTCATGATGTCTTGTAATAATTTAGTAAATAATTTTGTCACACACAGATCTATTTTATAAGCGAGCGGCTCTCTATCTGTGGACCACTGAGGTATGAGGAAAACTTCATTACGGACAGAAAGCAACAGCATCCCCCTGTGGTCCGTTTGAGAACCACTGTTCTAGACATTCCATTATAACACTGGAGAAGTATTCTCTAGCTAACTACCTCTTAACTTTCCAGTAACCTGAACCTTTTACGCCTCCTGGTGGTGTAAATAAGATTTTGGGTCATCAGTTTTGTTTTTCTACTTTTAGACAACATAGATGTATCATTTTGTAAATGATATGCAGTTAAGGCCTTGTATTGTCTGTAACTCCTTTGCTTTTAAAATACGTTATATCATGAGGATGTAAATATATTTTAACAAACGTAGTCTCTGAATTGTTCACGGACGTGTATTACTTTTTCTGAAAGTTACTTGTTCTAATCCATCTTTTATTATATGAAAAGTAAGTTTCGTGCAAGGAGACTAAAGTTATCATTGTGTATACGAAGTAACATTTCAAAAAGTTCTAACTTGCGTTTATAGATCGTGTTCAAAGGTAGAAATTCTCTATTGACATTTTTTGACTTTCTTAAAATATTTAATTCGTTTTGTTTACATGCAGCCCCCACCGATCTTGAGTTACCTAAAATATACTTTAGTCTTTGCTTTAAACTTACGGTGCCTCTGGCTTCGAAAACTAGTCGTTCCCCTTTTAATCAGTATCTAATTATTTATTTGTGTACAACCAATCTCAACTTACAGAAAATAGACATCTAAGCCTTTTTAACGTCTAATAGTCAGATTGTATTTACTTATCTCAGCAATTTTGTTTACATATTAAAAAATACATAAGCCGATGCGCAATTTTTAATATTTGGGTCGGTTATTGTTTGTTTGATTGTAATTAAGCACAAAGCTACACAATGGGCTATCTGTGCTCTGCCCACCATGGGTATCGAAACCCGGATTCTAGCGTTGTAAGTCCGCAGACATACCGCTGTGCCACTAGGGGGCAGGGTCGGTTATTAACAGTTAAACTAATATGCAACAGCTGTATCTCGGTACTGTCAAGATATTATGTGTACATTTTATTAAGTCTATGAATAAGGGGTGTCCTAGTGGGTAGCGTACTAGGACTGTGAATCCGTTGTTTTATTGTTCTCGTCCCGTTGCTGCAAAATCTCGCTCCACACATCTGGGTCATGAGTACGGTAAAAAAAAAGTGACGGTCATATTTCACTATCTGATTAGATATGAGTAGCCTAATAATTGGTGGTAAATGCTGTTATGTAGATTATATTGATGCCATTCTTCTCATCTATCTATTTGTGCGAAAATAGTAAAAACAAATCCTTAGAAGGAACAACAATATGAATGCAATTTTAAAACACTAATCATGCTATAAAAGTAGATCTCTTGTTTCAACGTTTAAATATAACGATGAAATAAAAACATAAAGAGATTTTATTATATCGTGATAGAAACAGTTAAACCATAGATTCTTGTTAAGTTTCTTTTTTTATTATTTTAGTCACGGTATAGCGGCTCATAACATTAAGCTTGCGGGGATATTACGCTCAAAATCTAGATTCGATCACAGCAGTCGACACAGTGCTTATAGCTCATTAATTAGCTTTGCACTAAACCAAATGCTAGTGTCATACTAGATGCATTTTTCGTTCATAAGATACATATTAATAACATCTACCTTTCTCGGTTATTCACATTTTTCACATTCTTTTTCTGTTTCAAAGACCCATACATTTTTGCTGGGGTATAAGTAATGCATATTTTCGTCTTGGTTGTTTTTACAGTTCGTTGATGTACTTAATGTACTGTAATTCACTTTTACATACACAAAATTTCCTAGAAAATAAAAGAGGCTAAATAATCAAGTGAAAGTCGAATATTAATTAACCAACATCGATTATTACTCCAATTTGTTAATTGTCGCTTTGCAAGCAGATGTTGACTCTAAGACTTATATATATATTTTTCCCATTTTATTTTATAATTAAACTTTGGTAAGTAAAGAAGTATTTAATCAACAATATAAGTGTACGTACTGTTTGTTTGTAATCATGCACAAAGCTACACAAAGGGCTATCTGTGCTCTGCCCACCACGGGTATCGAAACCCGGTTTCTAGCGTTATAAGGCCGCAGACATCCCGCTGTGCCACTGGGGGGGGGGGCGGTGTACGTACTAGGTCTTATTTTTGCATTTAAAAATTTTAACTGTGTCATTTTTATCTATATCGTATTTAACACTAAATCGGTCATTTTGAATAATTTGGACGTTTTTATCTCAGCTAAACCTTACAGTAGATTTTATCTGAGTTATTTAATATCATCAAATATTCCACCTATTCCCGCAACGGTTGGTTCTTCGCTAACATTGGAAAGGTTTCTCTTTCTTCAGAAATGTGTACAACAGTTTTTATAGTATTATACTTAAACATTAATCTAGCACATGATTAGTTCGCACGTATTGAATTGCAGATTGATCAATGACATTGAAAGTTTTATTTTTAAAGGCTAAAACCGAAAAAATAAAAGGAAATTACTATTCGCAGAGCTAAGTACGTCATATCATTGATGCTTGCCAGGTGATGTCGTAATTAATTCGGCTATACGTTTCGTGCAATATTTTTGATGTTCTAAATTTTAGGTATTACAAACATCTCTTTCAAATGTATAATTGGGATAACATTTTCAAACAACGTTTAAAGATTTTGATGATGTATCGCAATTCGTTTCTGATTATTTTAAACACTTTTATTAACAGTACTTTGACCTTTTATCCAATTTTAGCTGCGGCACAGCAGATCATAGAATGGCTCTGAGTTTGTCTTTTGTTGTTGTTTTTCAAGTACAAACTCTTAGCTCATAGATCCGTCAACTCTTGACCGATTTGAGATTTAATTACAGTTTTGGACTCAAGAGTTCAAACCCTTTCGATTGATGTATTTTACCATGCCCAAGGTATCATAAGTTAATTTACTCTAATCCTCCCTAAAATAATTTCAATTTTAGGATAGGCTTGTAGAGATCCTAATGAGTAAAAAAAATCGAATATGGTATACGCGTGCCCCACGCTTGGTATTGCTGGCGCACAAAAATATAGCTAATAAAAAAACAACAACAGGTCTTATAGATTAATTTACTCTAATCCTGCCTAAAAGAATTTCATATGCCACGGCTAGTGATGATTCCCTCTTGTTTCAGACAGTAAGACAATACCTACGAGAATTTGTATAGTAATTACTTGATTACAACAAAACATGCGTTGAAACAATATTCGTTTAGATTAAAGTTTTAAAATTCAATTAAGCTCTGTTTGTAGCTTTTTTTTAATACGGAGTTACAAAAACCTTGTTACAAAACTCTTAGTTCTCAGCTTAATAACTGATGGGCCTTGTTTAGGAGCGAAAAGCCTTGTTAGTATTGGATATAGCAAATATATCGTGGTTGACAAGTGACATTGTTCTTCTTTAATGTCAATTTTAAGTCCTTAGAATATCCATGTACAAATAAATTAGAAACACTTTCAAAGTTTTCAGGATTTATCTATTTTAATTATGTGAAACTTTTATATAATTGCTATGAGATTTCTTTATCGTGTATCATTGTCCATAAGTCAGAAAATATAGTGGTCTCAGATTTTATGCAACTTCTGTTGCTGGCAGTGGAAACCTTGTGTCACAAGAAATGCTCATTATTTGGGGTATTTTTAAGACAAGTGTTTTGATAAACCAACAGTTCATTTATACAACTTCTGTACCTCTTATTCTCTGTTGTAATTCATGTTTTCATAATTGTATGAGAACATTTAAGGGCACATACTAAGGATTTTCAGCTTCATTGGCTTTGAACTAACGTTAGAAGTGGAATGTTGTGCTTTCGCATCTTGATATGTGTGTGTGGGAGGGAGGGTATTGATTAATGCAAAATACCTAACTTCATAATGAATTTAACAAAACCGCGAGGTGTTTTATTTTAATAGATATGCGGGATAAATTAATATTTTAACGGAAAGTGGGTATCGTTGGTTATTTGTAGAATTGCTATAAGAAGGCAAATTTAGACTGGTTCAGTTAGCTATAGGGATCACAATGCCAACAAAGTAGGGACTGAAAATCGTTTTAAAATCTATCCAACTAGTATCACTTTACTTGTTTGTGCACTTTTTATTGCAGCAATTATTTTGTTTTGGATACTTCTTATAGCAATTCTACGAATAATTAACTGATTCCTACTTTCCTTAAAATATTATATATTTTTTTTTTCCTATTTATTTGTTCAGTTTTATACGTCCACGGAATTGACATAATATCTATAAACTTTGAGTATAGCCATATCCCTCATATCTATAATTTTTACAAGAATTAAAACCACAATCAAAAATTTATAAAATGTGATCCTTACTTTGGCCTACAGATAAGTGTATAAAGCTGTCAAAGTAGGGATTAAATTTTATACATTTTTTATTGTGGTTTTAATTCTTGTTTCATTACTTTTTGTAGCAGGATC
>NW_013666497.1:101271-120421 GCF_000517525.1 Limulus polyphemus
GTACTCCTTACGTTCGCCTACAGATAGTTAATAGCTATACAAGTAGTATTAATTATTAATTTTATGTGTTTAATCTTGTTTCATACTTTTTGTAGCAGGATCCCTACTTCATTTTAAAATTCATAGTTTTTAATACTCTTGTTTGTTTACTTGTTATACTCATATAAAGTATATACTTTATCTATAGCAACTGTCGTGTGTTTATCAATTGATATTTAGCGCCATCTGTTGGGTTGAAAAGATATTTAAGTTTGTGCATAATATGTTTACCATTTAAAAAAAAATCTATATATATTTATCGGAATATCAAAAGTGGATACCCACAGACAAGTCAAATAAACTGGAGAAATCTTGTAGTGATAGTTCGAGCCGTCTAGGGGCTAGCCCCATTGACGTGATCAGTTAGGTAGGTAGGTAGTAGACGAAAAAATTGCTGTTTTATAAATTTTTGAATTGTTATATCGAAAATATTAGCCATCTTTTAACGTATTATTAGTACATATGCGCACAATATATCGGAACCAATGCTTTGAATGGTCGGTTTTTCGCTTAGGAATTCAATAGGGTGGTTTTTCGGCGCGTCAATTATTTGGAAACCTTGCCGTTCCCTACTATTAAGTACTATCGTACTTCATAACTTTCAGTTTCTAAACTATTTCTAAGAGTGAATGAAGAGCCTGGAGTTGTGCCAACATGCATATTTATAAATTAAAATTAATTAATAGTTTCTTATGCCATCTTGGGCTAATATCACAAGAACATAATTATTGTAATGGGTTCTCTTTTTTTTATTACTTTATCGTAAGCAAGCAAGATAAAAAAAATTGTTTATAAGTTTCGCGTAATAATTAGAATAAAACATATTTAAGTTCAAAAATTTACTTAACCCTTTAAATGTTTTGCAAAATTAAAGCCATGCAAAAAATCATTTATTTTTCTGTTTACTGACTAAAGTTAAAGCTCTTAATAAATCTCTTTAACAATATTCTGAAGTGGAAACCTTTGGATACTTTAACTCCCCTGTTATTCGTGCATTTCTGTTCAAAACTGTGAAAAAAAAATTCAGAAGAAAATGTTTTTTTTTATTATTCAGACTTTTTATTATCATAATAATGTACAATGGAAATCTGCATGTCTTCAACTGAGGTTAAAACTCAATTAGCAACCCTTTGGAAATTTTTAAATAACAAAACAATCGCAACATGTTCCGGTGAAAGGTTTTCAATATTTGCAATCTCTCTGAATTTATTGGTAACCCTAGAGAGTTTAATGTTTTCAATACAATAAAAGACCTTGAGAATTGGGGATTTCAAGTTTTAGGGACAGATATGACTATTTACGCTTTAAAGGGATGAATATATTTATCAAAGCTTTGTAATCGCAAAATATTGAGTTTTTTTAGCTTTTAAATGTTTTTTTTTTTTTAATTTTGAGTGGATGTGGCACGTTCTTTAGAAACGAACTTCAGTTCAAAGAATCCTGCATCTAAACGTTTTCTGAGTTGATAAACCTTGTCATATTATATTATGTATAAATAAATCTTATTTTAGTACCCCTTTTTAATTCAACATCAATTCTCGTTTTTCAAATATTTGATGAATTCTTTCCTGTAATTAATGAGAACTTTAATAAACATAGAGATAGAAATATTTAGTTAAATCGATAATTCTACCTACACTATATAGAAAAACAGAGAATATTCATTCATACAATGAATCGGTTAACTGTCTTTTCATACACCTTAATTAGATTCAATTATCTAGTAAGATATTAAGCTAAAGTACTCACAATGGCAGCAACTAACATTAAATTACAATTTTTTAATGAAGGAATATGGAAATACGAGAATAATGTAGTTTAAAAATAGAAGTTCCAATTGATCGTGTATATAGAAATATTGCATACTTACAAGAAGCTTCCTAGACTAAACTACGTGAAACCCTTCTACAAGTTTGGAGCAGTTCTAAGAGTTGAATTTACATCAGGAGGGATGAAAGATTTCCTTCAAGACCAGTCCAATGTGAGGCGGAAAGGTATAGTCAAAATATGGCACCAGTGGTCCTTAAGTCTATTCAAGACTTGGCATTATCACAATACAGTTTTTCTGGTCTCCATTGGCTAAAGACAGTGTTCCACCCACATCACAGAAAACGTAACGTTGTCTTTAATTTTTACCAGTTAAAAAGTAACCAGGAAAAAATTTTTGGGGGGTTTCATTCCAGACGCAACACAGCTCGAAGCCAGTCAACACACGTTGATTACGTGTCGCGGACTCCCAGCAAGTGGATAGGAAGCTGTAGGAAACAGAGATAACCACAACGATCGTGTCACGTGATAGCTGCTACTAGACTCTAAGGAGGAAAACGCACCAGTGTTTTACCAACAAGTTGCATGGCATGTGAGGTGCAACATGTTATAATGAATATCGCGAAGTGAGAAGCCTGCTAGCAACATCGCCAAACTCAGAATTATTCTCAAATAAGAGAAACTCGTCACCGTGTTATTGACTTGACCTCAAGACCTCTCCTCTATCCTGTTCAGTTATTTCGTATAACGTACACAAAACACCACGAAGGGAAATTCATTATGGAAACACCCCATTTGTGTTGACACAGCATTCGCAATGGTATTTGTCAAAAACAATCTCTAAGATCCCGAGTTAAGTCCTAATTTTATTAAAAAACAATCTCTAAGATCCCGAGTTAAGTCCTAATTTTATTTAAAAAAAACAATATCTAACATCCCGAGTTAAGTCCTAATTTCCTTAAACACAATCTCTAAGATCCCGAGTTAAGTCCTAATTTCCTTAAAAAACAATCTCTAAGATCCCGAGTTAAATCCTAATTTCCTTAAAAAACAATCTCTACCGAGTTAAGTCCTAATTTCCCTATCTTGAGCGTGGTCTTTAATTATGTGCTACTTATTGTTTACTGGTTATATCATAGTGATTTTTATATACCAAACCTAACTCATTTCTCAAAATGTGTACATTCTATAACGATTTCGTATAATATATTATTTGTGTGTATAGTCAAAATACCTTTTGGATAAATGTCGTACTCTCCATGTGTTAATGGCGTTATGTAAAAAATACGAAGACCCAATGAGTGATATTTCAGATACAAATTAACGTTACGAAAGAGTTAAAGATAGGCCTAATGGGCGGTCTGAACAATGTTATGCTAGACAAATAATACAAAAAGTTAATCAGTAGTCTGATTATGGTTGCATATACCTGAAAAACTACAACTAATTAATCATCGATGTTTAAATGCTCTATCAATAACAGATCGTGGATTATAAAGAAATGCCCTTTATAAAGCTAAGATATATGGAAGTTGGTCTCACCTTTTCTTCAAGAAGAAAAACAACAAAGTTGACAAGACAGAGTACGTGACTTTTCGTACTGATAACCAAACTGGAAGATCGTATTTGGCAGACAACGAGCTCGTTTTATGCTGTGTGGTAGATTGTTGAAAGCACCATGAATCAGAAGTTGAATTTATGATGGGAACAACGCATGCCTTCCTTGTCCTTGTGGTGATGACAAGAGAAAATATAAATAAAGTTTAATCATATTGGAGAAGTCCCAATTCTGATTGTTATGACAGAATTTGAGTAATGCTATCATCCAAACATCGTTTTTATCGGAAGAGATGATAGTTAGTCAGCGTGTAACTGAAAGGAAATTAGTTGCTCAACCAAAACTTCTTGAACGTAATGTAATTTGTTATGTTGCTTTTTCGACTACAAAAAAATCTTCAACACATACAGCCCCCCCCCCCAGTGGCACAGTGGTATGTCTGCGGACTTACAACGCTAGAAACCGGGTTTCGATACCTGTGGTGGGCAGATCACAGATAGACCTTTGTATAGCTTTGTGCTTAATAACAAACAACACATACACTTAAAAGTCGTGTATTTCTCATATTTCGCTTCTAATTGCAGCATTTAGACGGCATATTTTTTGCTATTAAGTAAAAAAAAACATACACACAAAATGGACTTTCTATACTGTACGCACCGCAAGGATCAAACCTCGAATTTTACCGCTGAGTCACGGGTGGTTTGCACATGTTATATTCTTGTAAATGTTACTTTACTTTGCTGCCATACATGACTTACTCTGAAGTCAACGAAAAATTACGACGTTTTGATATAAATATAATTACTTAGAAAATGCCCATTTTAGCTATGAGAATTCACACAATAAAATATCGTGGTATTTACTACTTGAAATTAACTGGTATAGATACCAATCTTTTGTTGTTGTTTTTTCGAATTTGATGTATTTAGATTACATAGTATTTTTGCTTCTCTAGTATTGGAAGAGTATTTTCTATTTCACTTCGGGCCCTCCTGTAGTTTAGTGGGAAATCCGATGGCTTATAACGCTAAACACTACTATTGAAAAGAACAATTCATTTTACTTTCGGAATATGGCCAAGCAAGGTCTACTGACTAACCTGTCGGACGGTGGATTGAAAGGTCTGGAGCTCGAGATGTGCTATCGCTGAACACGCCCCACACTTTCAGCTGTGGGGACGTTATAAAAGTAATAATCAATCCCTTTACTCAGTTCAAAGAACAAGATCCTGTCTTTGTGGCGGCAGGAGCTGTTGGCTGGCTACCTTCTTTTATTGTGGCTAATAATTCAAAATTAGTGTCGTTTATAGCTGAATACTAGAGATATCTGCGCTGGCTGTTTAGGCCACCTACAGATAAAGTGCTGTTCTGGTTGAAAATTCCAGTTCGAACTTTCAGCTATGCTCTTTTAAAATTACATGTCTAAATGTTGTATTAATTTGTAGAACTGTATCATGATTTTACGTTAACGTACTGAGTAATATTTTTTTCTTCGTGAATCATTAATTTCAGTCGAATTAACAGAGTACTAGAAATACCGTGTTTCCAATCTCTCAATGATTTTACAACTTGTCTAATTTATATGATCTGAGAAATATCCTAAATAATACTCTTTATTGTTGTACTGTCTAGCTTTTAACGTATCAATCATATTTTATTACATACATGAAATTTAAGTAATCATTTAAATATTTGGTACGGAGACTCAAAGTAATTAAATTAAAAAGTTCTTATTTTTTAACATTTTACGAATCGCAACTAAACATAATACAAATGTCAGCAGATAAATCATATAGTTTAAGTTGTTTTGCAACAACAGAGAGAATGCTTTAATTATTAAGGGTTTCAAAATTATCCCTCCAGAAACTGAGCCTATCGTATTTCCTTTGAACTAATGTGCTCAACAAAACTCGTCTGTTCCGTAAAGCATACGATAACATGTTTTGTATTGTATGAAACCGCCGTTCCGCTTGAAACTTTATATTTTTCATCCAACTATAAAATAGTTCAAAATCCTACGTCTTTCTTTTCAATATTTATACGTTTTTTTTTCCTTTATAAGTTTACTGGAGGAAAGGTAATTGTAGCACAATTTACTTATAGTTCAAAGAGTGTTCATTAAATAGTTTAATGAAATGTAAAGGGTTTCCCGTCATATATTATTCCACAAATCCATATAACGTCCAGGTATTTTTATTCTTGCAACTTTTGAAAATTGGAACCAGCGTCAAATTTTTGTTTACGCTAATGATCTAAGATGCACAAAAGATGCACTACGTAACAGTATAGGTTTATCAAAGGGACTTGAGTTCTCCTATTCATGTAGAATCTCTAATTGTTCATTAGTCCACAAAGTCAAGAAAGTTTTTTATCGAGTTACATTGTGTTTTGCGCATTATTATAGAATTAGTAGAATATAATCATGTTCATTGACAGCTAGTCAAATTATTGTACTCCTATTGAAGAAATAAAATATTCTTTGTAGTTAACATATTTATAGACAAGTGTGTTAAGTCTTATCAAAATAGCATATAACTTAAAAGGATTTCAGAGTAAGCTAATTGTCAAGGACTTTGGATAATTAAAAGCCGTTGTCTCATAAACCATGTTTAAGATCTAACTTCTCATTTTACTGTTTTTTGATGATAATTAAATTCAGTGATAAGACTGTGAGTGTGGGTGTACGTAGAAATCATGTAAAACTCTTTTGTTTGTACTTTCGCATAAATATTGATCGACTATGACATTTTAAATAGTAATGTTTGTTTGTTGTTAAGTGCACTATTACACAACGTACTATTTATGCTATACCCGCTGAACTGTTGTAGGGCAAGATATTGTAACTGTCTCACAGGTACGATGTTCTCAGTTAGAAGTGGAGTCAGCTGGCTTGTCACTAAAACCGCAATGGAAAAGGTTCTGAAAATCTATATGCAAAGCGTGAATAAGCCAAACTCGACAAAAAAAGAAACAGAAACGTGACCGTAACTATGGCATTATTATTACTCTCATTGCCACCCCCCAGTGGCACAGCGGAATGTCTGCGGGCTTACAACACTAGAAACCGGGTTTCGATACCCGTGGTGGGCAGAGCAAAGATAACCCTTGTGTAGCTTTGGACATAATTAAAACAAACAATTACTCTAATTAATTATACTTGTCATAGGACATCATGTTAGACCTATTGTATTTTTAAACTCTACATTGTTAATCTAATTCCTCAGGGATTGTCAAGAATTATAGTGTATGATAATAGTATTTCACCCACACTATATATTCATTCGTTGCCATAACAATTTTTGTTCTAACCAATGGCCTATATAAATAATATTCCGACCACTACTGTGTTCGTTGTATCCCAGCCGGCCTGAAGAGCTCTGGATTGAACGAAAAGAATCGTCGGTAGTGAATATGACAAATATAGTGTATTTCAAATACTATTATTATACACTCTTCTAATTCTTGAACTTCCCTAAGGGAATAGATTAATAATGTAATAGTAAAAATATAATAAGCCTAACATAATGTCTTATGGCAAGTGTAATGAATTATAATTATGCTTGTAAAAGACGTTCACGCCATAACATTTGATTTTTCTACTCTTCCTTTCAGTATTACAACTGAAACATCAGTGACAGATGGCGCATGAAATCCATCTCTCAATGTATGACCAACATTTCTGTAAAACAGCATAATATCGATTTTGCCTACAGTACTGGACAATTATGAAAGTAAATCTGATAAAGGAATTATGATTATATTCAATGATAACATCCATCGTAACTACCCAGAATGTCACGCCACCAATTTAGTCAGACAAACTCCATCAACAGATGATAGAAACCAAAATTGTTCCTACTTTGCACATGAACAACGCGGTAAATCTCTCTAAGGGTAAGATTTACGAGCTCTTGGTTGGGAACATAAAATGTCTAATTACGGATAACTACACTGGTAAAAACGGAAGAAAAAAAATGAGCTTTCTCTGAATTAAAATATATTCAGTTTCTAAGATACGACGAGTTACATTCATGTTATATGTATGTCACACACAAAATACGTTTTTTCGTGCGATTTTTTCATTTTCATTTGTTCGACACTAAAGTGCTTTGTGGTATTATAAAAGTAAACAAAGAAAACAAATTACCCAGAAGTTCGTGAATCTTGTATTTAAAGTGTGGTGAGTTGTGGCAAGTGGAATAATATGGAGTGAAGATAAACACATACAAACTTCAATGACAAATAAACACACAAAAATGCGTCTAAAAGCCAGGCTGACTGGTCTAGTGACATTGTGTTTTTCGGTTAAATTTAAACTAAATGAATAAAGTGTATTTGTGTAAAAACGTAAATGAGACAAAATTTATTTAATAATGTATTGAAAACAGTCTAAACCAGCTCAATTATTAACTAGAATAAAACAAGCTAATCACAGAAACAGTGGGTTCAACAATCAAAAGAAGATGTTATAAAACAAGAACAAAATTTCTACAGCAAATTCTCAAATGAATCTGGTTGAAAACGTCAAAACTATTCTCAGAAGTTGCATTCTCTCTGTATCTGACCAGTCACAAACTTGAGTCATTAGTATCTGGAGGAATCTGTGTTCCATGCGACAGCTATAAAGTAGTCCCACATACGAAACGTAATGTAAGATACGAGAAAAATGAAGGAAGAAAACAAATGAGATATATGGAGAGATACATTGTACTAAAAAGTTGACTTACAGCAGAGAAAGTACGTCACAACGTAAGAATTCATGAGGAAAATATTATTGTCTGAGACTCTGTACTCCACAGACTGTCCCTTTCATTTTCATCAACACAACTCAAGATCAGGCTGTGTTCATTGAAGTCTCCAAGGTCGACAAATGTTCATCAAAATTCTCCATGTAATAGATACAGAGAACAAACTGTAATACTATAGCCAGTGGATAAATAAATGGCCTTCAATATTTTATAAAGTGGTATAGTCAGGGATGTGACACAATAGTTCACAAGTGTCGACACGCCATCATGTACACGGCCATCACAGACCTTGTCTTTCCATACCATTAAAAACTACTGAATTGAGAAAGTATAGGTAGAACGTGAGAATGTTCCCTGTAATGAACTGATCAAAATTTTTTAGGGCCTTGATTTCGTCTAGATTAGAAGAAAACCTCAACAGTCCCTCTGGCGGCATACACAGATAAAGTATAACCCTGTTTCGGTATCGATATTACAAGTTTGCTTGCCTTAGCATAATTAACGTTATTCAGAATTTTAATACGCTGCAGAATTTTGATAAGCTAGGGTGTGACTGTGAATATGAAGTTACCACAGAGTGACCTAGCATTAGTCATTGATGTCATGGCCCTTACAACCACAATTGGCTCTCATAGAAGATCCATGCCAGGGTGTGTTGGATTGTCCAAATATCTAAGTGCATTACGTATATATGGTCACAATGGACATTTCAAGTATCCTGGCTTTATATTAGCAGGAAGACGAGTTGGAATAAACATAATAGTCGGTACTCTGGTTGGCTCATATATTCAAATATTGTAGACAGGGCATTGTTTGACAGTTGTTATACTTTGGTCTCTCAGCTCAGAAAGAGCATTCTCATCTGGTACCAAGAAGGTCCAGTTTGGCTATTACTCCCTCAGAAAGGTTTAAGGTATTAAGGGAGATTACAATAGAATCCAAGCTCCATAGACTTATATGTGTTGACTGCTAAGTCCACTGGTCGGATTTTTTTAACAAACCCAGTGGAGACAGGGAGTCGTTCTAGATAAAGAAAAGTGCATCTTACATAGAGACTTCTCAAATAGGAACGGGACAAGCAGGAAGCGAGCACTGGTGTCCCGTTAGATGAATGTGGTACAGAACAAGAATAGAACCTTTATTCAGGTCCTCTTCGAGGTCCTGTTCTATGGTACAGAAGATAAATTTGCTATGATAATGGATTAAAGTTACGCGTCCACTAACCTCACCCATCATGGATCCCTGTAAGAAGGCATCGCACCAATGCTGGGAATTTGTGAATATTATATCCAAACACACAATATCAGACATGGGAAGAGTCTCAAGTGACGATGCTCAGTTATATCTAGGCACTATTGACAAGTAGCAGTCCGCTTCTTCCCACGTGAGTCGTCACTCACAACAAACACCTGGGTATATATTTGAACCCCAAGACAGATAGACTGTAAAAGCAGAACGTTCCCTGGTTTCTATTATTTTCCCTTTATTTATTACATGTGTAATGTGAGTTTAATTAAAGGTACCAATTAAAATGTTTAATATATTTACTATATATATTTTTTTCTGTTATTTTCATGCGTATTTTCATTATGAGGATTATTTTGCATTGTTAACTTAGTATACGGATTTAGGACTAACCACTTGAGATAATATTAGTATTTTTGTTTGTTTGATATTAAAAACAAATTTACACAATAGGCCATTTGTGTTGTGCCAACCACGGGTATCGAAACTTGGTTTTTGGCGCTATAAGCCTGCAGGTTTACTGCTAATCCAATGGAAAGCTACTATAAATAGTACAGTAGAATATATTAATAACAACTGACGAATCAATGCATTCCAACCAGTTAGATCGACAGAATAGATTATCCACGTTGTTTACGAAGTCGTTATTTTATATTTCTGATCGACGTAGGTAGCTTGCTTCGATCAGAAGTACAGCCCTTCAAAACATTTATTTCAACTGTACATTTGAAAAGCACACTAACATCTTCTCAATACTTTTTAAGCATCGGTTTCGCACCAAATCCTAAAACTAAGTAAGAGTCGATGACAGAAATCGAGGTTTGAACTATAAATCCGCAGAAACTTTATACATAACATTTTTAAATACCCCTTTTTTACCAAACTTCATTAAATTACGAAGAATAAATAATACTCGTAGCCATCAATCTTGAAATTAATTATAATATCTCATAATAATTAGATGCTTGGGGAAAAAACGTTTTTGATGTAATCACATACTTCAAGCTTAATTTATTTTGTTAATGTAAATAACTAGACATTTACACACTTACCAAGCAACAAGTCACAGACTTTAACAGAGAACCGCACTTACTAACGAAATCATTAGACATTAATTTAGATAGTCTTTAACACAAAATGATAGCTGTCTTATTTTATATTGTATGGAATTGGAACCACAAAGTAATGCACTTTAAAAAAGAACCTCAACACTTATAATTTTCATCATGAAAGTTCTAATACACGTTTAATGCCGAACGCGGAGGTTTTCTTGGTATAATTATAAATGAGATTTTTACACTCTCATTACAAAAGAATGATTGAAACCGTCCAGCTAGACCTGGAACACAAGCTCTCTTATTTCTCAAGGTTGTATAAGTGTTAATGTAACATATATTCTCTCCAACTAAATAATAAAAAAGCACAGCATGACCAGACGAGAATTGACCTCTGAGCACTTTCAGCTCTCATCAGTCCGTAGATGATAGAAACGGTTATTGAGTGAAGATTTTTGTCGTTTCAGATGCGGAAGTCTGCTTGATGCATAGTTTTTGGTTCCACCCACACTTTTATTATTTTTGTTTGTTTGTTTGTTTCATAAACTTTATTTGATTCATTCTTCTAAAGCCTAAAGCTACACGATGGGTTATTTTTGTTGTGCCAACCACGGATATCAAAACTCGAATTTTGGCGTTATATGCCTCAGACTTGGGGGAGGGGGGGATTTCCATATTTAAAAACTTTATTAATCGTTATTACTGTAAATATTTTTCTTGATCTTGGAGATTTGAACTGTTTTTATCTTTCTGTATTGTAATGTTTGAACAAAAGTGTTGGTTTGACTAATATCACCTTTCCTTATTTTTTCAGTGTTGAGGATCCAGAATCGTTTTTATATACGTACTCAACCCTTTGTTATGTTTGAACAAAGATTAAGGTTAAATCAATATATATTTTCCTATGGTGATCACTTTAAATACGAATTTTAAGTGTTCAGACATTAAGAAGATTTAAAACATTTTTATTTTGGGGGTAAAATAATTGAAACATTTCATATTTGATCGTACTTGTGATATTTCTGTTGTTTGAAAAATATCCTCAGGTGTGACAACAGATAAATTTTCCTTGACTGGTATTTTGGTTTGATTAGCTAAGGCTCGTGATTTTATAAAGAACATCATAAAAAATTTTATCTTGTAACATCTGGATAACAAATATGAATCGGTTAGAAGTTCTAATCGTTTTTTGAGATTCTAATATAATTAAAGGAAAGGTGGTAATGTTTAGGTAAAACTTTGTAAACCTGCACATCATTCCAAGATTTTCTTATGTATTCCATAGAAAGATATGGTTAGGGTCAAGAGTTCGAACCCCTGTCGTCAAACATACTCGTCCTATATGGTTACCAACTAGGAGGCCCGGCATGGCGAGTCGCGGGTATTCGAATCCCCGCCCCCAACCAAACATGCTCGCCCTTTCAGCTGTGGGGGCGTTATAATGTGACGGTCAATCCCGCTATTCGTTGGTAAAAGAGTAGCCCAAAAGTTGGCGGTGGGAGGTGATGACTTGCTGCCTTCCCTCTAGTCTTACACTGCTCAATTAGGGACGGCTAGCGCAGATAGCCCTCGTGTAGCTTTACGCGATATCCATAACAAACAAACATACCAACTGGGCCAACTGGCTTACAACAATAACGATTCATTCCAAATTAGTTGAAATTAAGGTAGTAACAGGAAAAATAAGAAGAATTTATTTTATACTGATAATTTTTGAATAAAATGTTTATAGACATGCCTGGTTGTACAAAGTATCAAACCGACTTTTATTTCTGTGTATTTGAAATTTTTGAGTGTGTTCCCAGTATAATAATTGTTTTGTAAAGTTAATATAATATTGAAATGTATTTGTTCTAAAGTCGTAAAGACAGAATAAAAATGTTGAATTTCTTGACAGTTTCATAAGGCTTTAATGCCCATGTAACGCTGATTATATTGACATTTTTCTAAAGTTTTAATGTCCAAGTTAAAAACGGCTGAATTTGTTGACACTTTCGTAAAATTGTATTGTCTGAGTAAAAGGAGTAAATTTACTGACAATTTCGAAATCATATTAGTAGATTTAAAACAGTGAAATATTGAAAATTTTGCAAGGTTGTAATGTCCGAGTGAAAAGAAAATGAATTCGTTTATAGTTTCGTGTTATAAATATTTACAAAACTTGTTAGTTGAAGCTTAGATTTATTCGACGTTACTGATTAACTTCAAATTCCAGAGGAGTGTGTGGAATATTCATGCAAAATATTAATTCCACATGAATATGTAATGATTGATAACTTATATTGTTACACCAAAACACAATAAGACTGTTAATTTTGTTTTGCAAATATTTCTTTACTAGACCTATAATAAATAGGGTTAATAAGAGGAAACAACAGCATCTGGACCGCACACATTGTGTGTTGCACGCCAATGCCGACGAGGCCTTTCGCCCAATACCAGAGTTCATTAATTAGTTATTTATATCTGTCATTTATATTATATAATTTATTAAGGTATAGAACTTTAAGTGTTGAATTCCCAACCGACCTAATAAACTCTAACATTGAGTGAAAGCTTCGTTGGCAGCGACAAGTGCAATCTAGATATTGTTATATTAATTTTCAATAGAAATCCGTAGTAAAAGGCCAGTAAAGAAGGATTTATGAAAGAATATTAACTTTCTTATTGTTATGTAATTTCATACAAACCACCTGTCAATAGATTAAATTTCGTCGGTGTAACAATGAATATCTAAAACTTACTTTTTTCTGAATTAGATATGATATGTCAAAGATATGAAATGTTTCTGTGCAATGCTAAAACATGTTTAAAATTTTCAGAAACAGATATTAACAGGTGATTAGTAGAATACTTAGCAGGATTAGCTTATGCTTTTAATGAGAGCTAAATGATACGTGTTTTTAATTAGGGCTAAGTGTTACGTGTTTTAACGAGGTACAGAGTGTTACGTGTTTTTAAGGAGGGCTAAGTGTTGCGTGTTTTCAGAAAAATGAAATATTTATCTATGTCGACCTAGTTGTTGGTAAAAAAGCCAGGTTCACTATCCATTTTAAATTCATATTTGTTCCCTTTACTAGATGTTTATAAACATTAACGTTTAAACTCACGTTATCCAATACAACTTATAATTCATACATAAATTATCATTAGAAGTAACATTGATATCTAATTCAAGCATTTGATTACTTCACATTATCGCTCCGAATGCTTACCTGGTTGCACAACGAGATGTAAAAAAATAGCGAAAGTTTTGGTTTGGTTGGAATTTAGAGCAAAGCTACACGAGAGATATCTGCGCTAGCCGTCACTAATTTAGCAGTAAAAGACTAAAGGGAAGGTAGCTAGTCATCACCACCCACCGACAACTCTTGGGCTACTTTTTTACCAACGAATAGTGGGATTGACCGTCACATTATAACGCACCACTGCTGAAAGGGCGAGCATGTTTGGTGGGGCTGGGATTCGAGCCCTAACAACCTGGCCGTGCCAGGCCTAAATAACGAACTAAATATATTTGTAATAAGATATAAACAAGCGTCAAAATATAGTTCATTGTTTACTTGTAAACCTCATTGTAACCTTTTAAAATCATAAATAGATTCACGAAATAGAAAAAAAAAAGTAATAAAACCAGATAATCTGAACGATAAATTAGAAATTTTGTATCTTAATATATAAGTTCTATTCACGCTACTCCAACAAAATATCTCAAAAAAACACCAGTTTGTGATGGCCTAGATGTGGAGTATAATAATTTTACATTTGTAGTTCTTCATACGAAAGCTCGTTAAGTTCCTTATCAACCTTGTATTATTACGCTTGTACAAGTTTGCTTTCCATTTCTGGGAATGGTATTTGTAGTTCTTCACAGGAAAGCTCGTTAAGTTTTTTATCAACCTTGTATTATTACGCTTGTACAAGTTTGTTTTCCATTTCTGGGAATGGTATTTGTAGTTCTTCATACGAAAGCTCGTTAAGTTCCTTATCAACCTTGTATTATTACGCTTGTACAAGTTTGTTTTCCATTTCTGGGAATGGTATTTGTAGTTCTTCATACGAAAGCTCGTTAAGTTTTTTATCAACCTTGTATTATTATGCTTGTACAAGTCTGTTTTCCATTTCTGGGAATGGTATTTATAGTTCTTCATACGAAAGCTCGTTAAGTTCCTTATCAACCTTGTATTATTATGCTTGTACAAGTTCGTTTTCCATTTCTGGGAATGGTAGTCTGTCCATCGAGCTATTTAATCTTGTTTCAGGTATTTTTTCGTTTGGTTTTGATATTGCTTATTAAGCATTACTTTCATTGTGTGTACTTGCGCTCAAGACAAACAAACAGATATTTGTTATCGTAACATACCGTGTTAGAAACTATTTGTATACATATGTAACGTGAACTATACTACTAATTCACGGGGAATTTCTACTGCAAAATATAATAACGTAGTTCTAAGAATTTATAAGTGAAAGTAAAGAAAAATGTATAACAATATGTCAACCATTTTATATCTGTTATATCCAGAGCCGACAGGCTGGCTGGAATAGGACAGACTCGGAAGTGGTGGAGGCGCTAGTTATGGTCTATGTCAAGTTTGTGTACAAAATTAAATTAAATATGACAAATATCATAATTACCTAAGGTTATTTTTTTTCCATTATGTAATAACTTTCTGTCAGAAGAGTGGCCAAAGCTTTACAATAACAACTAATAATAAATAGCCTTAATTATATGTATGAGACAAACTTCAAAAATCGTCTTTGACCACTCTGTCTTAGGTCATCAAGGGGTACCGTCGCTGTTAGCGATCTGTTCGGCTGTGTGCATAAAAAGAAAGATCAAATAGTGTTCTTTTTTATTTAAAAAAAACTTCATGAAAAAATGTGTCTCTCAAAATACCCTACAGTTACGATATGTTTTTAACTAACTCAGAAGTACTACAACATCTAAATCGTTTCTTTTCTGAAACTTTTTAACAGAACTCATTATGTAATTAAATTTTTACAAAGTAAATGGTCATAACATTCAATCAACTTGTGGTTTTTATTGTTCTCTTTGATGGATATAAGCCTTTTGTTGTTGTTGTGGTGATGTTCATTTGGTTGGAGAAAACAAGTTCAACAAACACATGTGCTTAATCCTATGAGCTATATTTTTGTTTTTTGTTTGTTATTTTTACGTCTTGTGATATCGATTTCTGTAGCGGGAAGCAAACTCAAACAGCTTGATTTAAGTTGGTCAGATCAGAGACACCTGTACCTATAAATCCTTTGATTGGGTTAGGAAACTCTAAACCCACAAGAAAGAGTCATCTGTAGAAGAGCTGATTTGGTTAGTAAACTTTAACTGTTAATATATGGTTAATTCCGAAAGTACTGAGCAGCAAAAGACCAATAAACTTTTGAAACTATGTTTACATAAGAACTGCTCGATTTTTACCCCTTAAACGCTAACATAGCAATCTGAGAAACGGTCACAAACAAAGCTCTGGCGTCATTAACCTTATTTTTATAGTTGACCAAGAAGAGAGGAATTGGTTCTTAGTTTTTAGAAATAGTAACTCATTTTTAGATGTATCAATAACTATGGAAGACCTCAAATTTAACCAATGAAACATATTTCAAAAATTTTGTTGATTGATGTTATTTATATAGCAAACTCTTAACTACATACCCACCAATAGCTGGTATCATAACAATGAATATCACAAACTATAATAATAAAAATATTTTTAGTCTAATTAACAAAAGTAATACCCAATATTTTCCTGGACCGCAACAAAAATTTCATTGTGATTCATAATCAGAGAACCGCTTTTCCTTTAATAGCTGTATTTTTTCACGTTATGTGAATTGGTTTTGTCCGCGAACTCCTCCAATAGTTTTAGAGTTAGCAAGTGCAAAGTTAGCAGGCGGACTCAGGATGACCCGGGGACGGGTTCTTATTTACACGGTGTAGCTCTTTTACCAAGGGGTGCTAAAACACGCTCGGAACGTCATCCAGGCATAACTGGAGTCCATAATTAGGTTTTAATGGTCACCGAACGCGAATATGGCATTGTATTTTGTGTTTCTAGCCCCCCTCTCGGAATCCCAGGGGCGCCATCTTTACGACAGAGCTCATACCCCACTGTCAAGTCAACTGGACCAAACGTAGTATACGTGCTTCGATACCACGAATGGATGTCCTAACGGGTCTATTTTTGGATACGGACCTCCTTGGGGTAGCTATAGAAGCAATTGGATTACTAGAAAAATTTGTATTGTATGCTAATCAAACTAAAGTATGAAATTTGGAGAACAATTAGTGTCTAGAATTATATATATATATATTATTTGTAACTCTCGTGTTACAGCCAGTGTTTAAGTGCAGCATTGAAAATGTACGATGTATATACAAATATTCATTGTAGTCAAACATATCCCGGAGGACTTCTAGGCCTACAAGGAAGACTTTTTCAAACAATGAATAACTGCCCGTAATATTAGTGCAGCGAAAAGCAGAGCTAATAAATGTAGTTAGATTATAAGAAATACTGTATCTGTTATATATGTAATTCTTTAAAGTTAACCGAGACTAGAATAAAAACTGCTATATCTCTGTTAACTTTAAATAATTAATTATTTAAAGTTAATTATGAAAAGAACACAACAATACTGTATCTGTTACACATATGATTCAGGAACGTCGCCAAAGAAAACAAGGTTTACGAACGAACGCCCTTTTGTACTACAAACATTAAAAACAAGCCACCATAGCTACTTTAATATCATCAGTACAAGCATAACGTATTTAAAATGTACTGAACAGCCAGCGGTCCCGTTCCTTTAGTATAATATGAATGGGCAAGTAACAATGTTCTACACCGTACTGACCAGCCAGACGCTACATTGTAAAATCACGTTCTAGCCAGGATATGTCCTTTATATTTTAATTTACGTTGGGGCTACTAAATACGCTTCAGAAAACTGTTTCTTCACTTCTAAACACTCCTAACCAGTTTGATGTGAAGCATCCAAGGTTCAAGCTCCAATATGCTCCGCAGCTTCAGCTATGGAGGTGTTATAACTATGACAGTCAATCCTACTATTCGAGGGTAAACGTGTAAGTTTTGAAGCTGTTAACTTGTTGCCAGGATCGGTTTAACTTCCGAATCTACAGAGCCAGATTCCACGATTTATAGGAGTTGTTAACTTGTAGCTAGGACCGGTTTAATTCACGAAACTACAGAGACAGGTCCCATTCTTCCAAGGAGCTGTTAACTTGTAGCTAGGACCGGTTTAATGCACGAAACTACAGAGACAGGTCCCACTATTCCTAGGAGCTGTTAACTTGTAGCTAGGACTGGTTTAATGCACGAAACTACCGAGACAGGTCCCACTATTCCTAGGTGCTGTTAACTTGTAGCCAGGACCGGTTTAATGCACGAACCTACATTACCATTTCCCAGGATTCGTAGGAGCTATTAACTTGTTGCCAGGATCGAATTAATTTCCAAACCTACAGAGCCAGGTCCCACGATTCCTAGGAGCTATTAGCTTGTAGCTAGTACAAGTTTAATGCACACGAACCTACAGAGCCAAGCCCCGTGATTCTCAGGCACCTAGGAGCTGCCGAAAAAATATATTATGATAACTTAACAAGTAATAACAATAAGACATTAAACTCGTATTTTCTTAACATTTTACAGTTTTATTTTGTAAGAATATTATCGCAACCACCGTACCTTTTTTTCCTGTTTTTGTCATAAATAATTCAATCTGATGAACTTGTAATATATCCCGTGGAGAGGGAGGAGGTGATGCCATACCGCCCTAAAGAGGATGAATGTTTAACATAACAGTTGTAAATATTTATATATAAAATGTATAATGACGGTGGAGGGATGGAGGGGGGGGGCAAGCCATCGGCTCCCAGAACCCCATGAATTCTTATGCCAGTTCAGCCAGTTGTCCGCTCTCTGGTCGGAAGCTGTAAATGAGGGATGACGATATGTGAACCCTGGGGTCTCTGACCTGGCCAATTGGCCCATGTTTCCGCATAAAGTACTGTTCAAGCTGCAAATACAAAATATCGAAGACGGCATATTGCATCGTAAGTAAGAAAGTTATATCAAAATAAAATACAACGTAATAAGATCGAATTTATTTTTATCCATTTTTGGGGATTACATCTCAAAGTTGAAATAGTACTGCCTGTCCCTTGGTAAAACTATGCCTAAAACACGGGTCTCATAAGTTAGTAGAAATGGACAACAGAATATATCTCAAAGTTGAAATACTACTCTCTGTTCCTTAGTGAAACTATATCTAAAACACGGGTTTCATAAGTTAGTAGAAGTGGATAACAGAATGCATCTCAAAGTTGAAATACTACTGTCTGTTCCTTAGTGAAACTATACCTAAAACACGGGTTTCATAAGTGAGTAGAAGTGGACAACAGAATACATCTCAAAGTTGAAATAGTACTGTCTGTTATTTATTCTTGTTACTGTATTGGTCTTAACGTTAAATGATGAAACTTGCCCTGTTCTGTTATTTTAAGACCAGTGACCTTGTTAATGTTTCATCTATCTATTTATTTGGTTAGGGCGCTCGACTCGCAATCTGAAGGTCGCGGGTTCGAATCCCAGTCACACCAAACATGCTCGCCCTTTCAGCCGTGGGGACGTTATGATGTGACGGTCAATCCCACTATTCGTTGGTAAAAGAGTAGCCCAAGAGTTGGAGGTGGGT
>NW_013666497.1:121421-133167 GCF_000517525.1 Limulus polyphemus
GTAGCTTTGCGACGAAATTACAAAACAAAACAAAAATTTATTTATCATCAAGTACATTATATTGGTTTAAAATTGTAAAGTTGAAAATATTTCTTTATTTGTCACTAGAAAAGGTAGAAGCATTGTTACCTGTAAACCAGTGTATTGACGTTTTTTTATTAAAAATTGAATTTCGATTACAAATGTAACAAAATGTAAAATATCATCCTGTAAAAGTCAAGCTACGAAGCATCATCAGTAGAATGTTTTAAGTTAAAAAATTATCAACACTGCAGCAACACAATCACATTATTCGAATATCGATAAAGACACGCCATTCAATGAAACTAGTTTTTTATAACGTTGACTTCTACGGTTATTCTAATAAAACACGCAACTTTAAAACGCTTTACTTTTATTATCAGGTTTACTTGACATGCTATATAAGACCAAGCAATCTCATAATCTTTATAAATTACTTAAACAAAGCTTCTTAAATGTTCTTTAATTTACTTACTGTGTGTGCAATAATAGAAAAAATTTCAATAAAAATGGGTGACAGCTGTGTTTTTTGTCAAATATTATGACGTGTCTGGCAAGTACACCATTACCAGTTTAGGATTTATGAACACAAGTGAGGTAAAAAACTGGACTATGATTTATGGATTTTGGACATTTTCACGTGGCTCATTGTATCTTTTTAGAAAACTTCGAAAGTAAATGTAACTTATGAGCCCAGAAAATCATATAATCCTTTAATCTTGATAAATTATGTAGGTTAAGCTTCTAACACATTTAATCAGCTGTGTAGAGAAGTCAAGCAATTACCATATTGAACGTTGTTAGCCACTAGAAATGCATAAAGTTATGTTTCGTTTACGCGTAAACCTAATTCTGAAAATGTTAGATTTTATTTGGTTACAAATACACAACTAGAGAAAAAAAATGACTTCTGTACTTTTTTCATGTATTTAAACAAAACAGAAAGGTTATACAATTCTCTAAAAACATTTTGTTTAAAAAAAATTAACGGAAAGTACGTTTGAGGAACTGGACGTTGTGTATCAGCTAAGAAGTCAGTAAAAAACCTTTACTCTCCAAATAATAATGTAAAACAAAAATTATTGTCAAAATGTTTAAATTCCTTCAACTTCCAAATTCTGAAAAACAACAACGCATTAGCTAAGAAAATGAGAAGTGTTCGAGTATATAAAATAATAGCTCACAATAAACGTTGTCAACAGCTTTAATATGCAACTTTGGTTTTCTTTAAAGAAAATATTTTGGAGATACGTTTCGTTTTTGAAGTGCTAAATAATCCATAAATAAATAACATTATCATAACTCTGTACATCAGACTCATTAAATAATAAATAAAAGACTGAGGAGAAACGTGATTCGTGGTTTTATACTGATTTAAACACGTTTAGGCCCGGCATGGCCAGGTGGTTACGGCACTCGACTCGCAATCTGAGAGTCGCGGGTTCGACTCCCCGTCACACCAAACATGTTCGCCCTTTCAGCCGTGGGGGCGTTATAATGTGACGGTCAATCCCACTATTCGTTGTTAAAAGAGTAGCCCAAGAGTTGGCGGTGGGTGTTGATGACTAGCTGCCTTCCCTCTAGTCTTACACTGCTAAATTAGGGACGGCTAGCGCAGATAGCCCTCGTGTAGCTTTGCGTAAAATTCACAAACAATAAACACTTTTATAGAAAATAGCTATCACTGACATCACTTTATTCTTAATTAATCTGTAAAAGTATCTTATTTTTGATTCAATATCGCTCATCGGTATAGTCATTGTTGTTGGTTGTATTTTATTCTGATAACCCTTGCCTATCTAGCTTCATGTATTTTACTAAAAATACAACCTAAGTTAATTGTTTTATTTATGATAAAAATATATGTTTCCTTTTAATTAGATGTTTATTACAACACAGCTATCAACGGACGAAATGCGTACTTTTATTTGCGAATCTGTTAACTTAAAATAACGTATAATAACCATATAATCTGTTAACTTAAAATAGCGTATAACAACTGTATAATCTGTTTGTTTGTCATTAAACACGAAACTACATAATGAGCTATCTGTGCTGTACCCACAACATGTACCGAAACCCTGTTTTTAGCGCCATAAGCCCAGTGGCTAACAACTGTATATAAATAATACTTACAGTTCTTATAGAAAAAAATCTGACAAAACCAGCTTACATTAAGTAAATAATTTTCCAAGTGCTAAAACACCACTTGTTATTGGTTTAATACACATTGTCCATAGATATACATTTGTTTGTTTGGAGCATTCATTGTATCTCACATTAGCGACTCACCTAGACACATCACAATAGAGCCTATTTACAGTTCGCTAGATCGCACGGCCGGAAATATAATTAACAATGAGGATATCCAACTGATGAAACAATGCATTCTAATCTTTATAAGTAAGAGCGTAATAAAAAAAGTATGTATTTAATTAGATATGTTCATTACCAGATTGATTTTTTTTACTCTAGATAGTCTGTTAAGTCAACGAGTTTTTAACAACAAGGACTAATCTAGTTATAGCATCCCAAATGATAGCGTTAATGATTTATTGTATGGCTTATCGTGGTAAAAGAACACCAGTAAACTTATAAAATATTGGTATATAGACAGAATAAGTACTGTAAACAATGTAAAAAAGGATTGCTATATTAATCTAATCTAGAAAGGTCGTTATTGAGATATTGTAGAGGGCTTCACTGCCAAGCTAGTTTTCGTAGCTACAAACTTTGTGTGGTAACATTTTCTCTCTGGGAGTGGATGAGTACGTTTTTTGTTGTTGTTATATGAAAAAATATAAACCAGTACATTTTAACAAAAAAAACTATGGTTGAATATCAATTCGTCGTGGTTTATTTGGATAAAACATGAACATGTTTAAAAAATAGTCTAGATAAATACGTCGTGGTTTATTTGGATAAAACATGAACATGTTTAAAAAATAGTCTAGATAAATACGTCGTGGTTTATTTGGATAAAACATGAACATGTTTAAAAAATAGTCTAGATAAATACGTCGTGGTTTATTTGGATAAAACATGAACATGTTTGAAAAATAGTCTAGATAAATATATATAGCACATTTTCAATATTTTCTTCAGACGAGTTTTGCTTAGAATGAAATTTATTATTTGATGTATACCTTTGATTCGTTTCGCAATACAAATACGAGTAACAACAGGAGATCAAAATGGAATAGTGTGCGAGTGGCATTATCCTAACTTTCTTCTATGGCTGGTCGATTTACTCTAGCCCTAAACTACTTTCTAACTGACACTAAGAGGGAATGATTTTCTCAATGTGTGTGTGAGAGAGAGTGTGTGTTTTTTATGTGATTGTACCATAATGTTACGAGTAACTTTGCTTTCTTATTCGTTTCAGCCAAGTTTATTGATTTGACAAAGATGGTAGAAAAGTCCATTAGTTTCATAAACGATAACCATACATTTTGTTGGTCTTACATTAACTTAAGAGAAAAAGAAAACCAATACCGTGCGTGAAGAGTATTTGAAAACCAATAATACTATTAAATACGGGAAAGCTTTTAACAAAAAAAATGTTATAATTATTAGAAATATTTGTTTGTTTTTTTTTAATTTCGCGCAAAGCTACACGAGGGCTATCTGCGCTAGCCGTCCCTAATTTAGCAGTGTAAGACTAGAGGGAAGGCAACTAGTCGTCACCACCCACCGCCAACTCTTGGGCTACTCTTTTACCAACGAATAGTGGGATTGACCGTCACATTATAACGCCTCCACGGCTGAAAGGGCGAGCATGTTTGGTGGAACGGGGATTCGAACCCGCGACCCTCAGATTGCGAGTCGAGCGCCTTATCCACCTGGCCATGCAGGGCCAGAAATATTTGAATCCTTCGGTGATAGTTGAATCCAAGTAAGTTGTTCTTGTTCACGTACATTATACGGTTCAAATTATAATTTGTCTTCATTCTTCACTAAAGACTTTGTTCTCCACGTCACATCGTCAGTATCATGATTTATTCTAACATCGTATGCCTTATTTTAAGAAAAGTTTTCATTAAATCATCCGCCTTTTAAATCGTAGAATCAGTTTGTTAGTACGTAAAGTGTTTCAGTAAGTTTCGAAAAATATAGTTTTATTCTATATTTCTAAAAGATTCTTGATAAATGATTATACCTATTAAAATTATCTTATGTTTAATATATAAAAGATGTTGTTGTTTGTTATTAAGCACAAAGCTACACAAAGGGCTATCTGTGCTCTGCCTACCACGGGTATCGAAACCCGGTTTCTAGCAGTATAAGTCTACAGATATACCACTGTGCCACTGGGGGGTAAATAAATAAAATCACCATATTGTTGCAAAAAAAGTGAAACTTAGTCACTAAAGTTGTTGCTTTTCTTCATTCTGGACTGGCCGCGGCTATTAATTAGCGTTCCGGATAATATACCCGCGGATCTATGGTTCGCGTCCCATTGCCCCCTCAAAAAAAAAACTAAAGGTACTCTGCACTTTGAGACTGTGGGTGCATTATAAAAGTGACAGTCAAATTCCACTATTCGTCTGACAAGAGTAGCTCAAGAGATGGAAGCATGTGCTGTTGACTAGCTGCCTTCCTTCTAATCTATCAGTTCAAAATTACAGACGGCTTGTGCAGATAACTCTTATGTAGCTTTGCACAAAAATCCGAAAAAAAAAATGTTGTCGGACAGACAAACATTGTTTTGTTCTTAACTCAAGATAAAATAAAAATCACTAACTCATCTTATAGTTTTAAAAACTCAAAGTAGTGGTTACTTAGTTTTCTTCATAAAACTTATAAAACTTATTCTCTATTATATGGGAAAGAAACGTGTTAAACTAAAGTATAATGAAATTAAAATGGATTCATAACAATAAGTTAAGAAAAACAACAGAAGAAGTCCATAGAAAACTCAGACCGCATAGTAAGCGTTTCTTACGATAACGAAATTTTCAACACAAAGCTCAGGTTTATATATTTTGCATGGAATAGTTTTTTGTTTTGTTTTTTGTGTTAACTGATTTATTATTTAACTCTATGGTCGGAAAAATAGTATACTAAAATATGTCACCTTTTTGCCCCCCAGTAGCGCAGCGGTATGTCTACGGACTTATACTGCGAGAAATCGGGTTTCGATACCCGAGGTGGGCAGAGCACAGATAGCCCTTTGTGTAGCTCTGTGGTTAATAACAAACAACAACAATGTCACCTATAATGTGGTCACACGCTGACATTATGTTCTACTCTGGTCTCAAACGGTTTGGAAATAGGAAACTATTTTTTTCTCAGTGAAAATATAATTAGCAACAATCATATAAATTCCGATTTAATTATTTCCTGTGCAAGGTTCCTTTTAAAAAAGTAAAACTTCTCAAAGAAACATTTAGTGGAAAACAATATTCCATTCGAACATAATAACCCCTTCTGAAATAAGGACTGAGAAGAAGTTCGTCTGTCAAAGTTCCAGCGTGCAACACGTGAAGCAGTTTTAATATTTATACATTTCTAGCTATTTCTGTAACCTAAAATAGAGAAACATGGTATTCGTTGAGCCATGCTGCTCGGTAATTTCCAGTAAATATATGGGTGTACTACCTACACTGGCTAGTACAGCTTTCTTATCTCCAGAGGGATTATCGTATTTCTTGATGAATGTTGTTTGTTTACACAGTTACTCAAAAACACACAACTTCTTTACTGATTGATTTACAATATAGCATATGACATTAAGCATAGATACACATATGTACGTATATACAAAAGGGGTGACACATATAAGTCAAACAATTACACTAGGGTACAAACTACCCTTTATCTGGAATGGATATATTCACAGACCGACAAACTCTATCAGACGTGGCCTGTAAAAGTAAATATGGAACTCAACCTATCATTTGGTTCAAGTTGTTACTTATATATAACAGTTTCGGGTAATTTCTTCTCTCACAAATTTTGGACATAAGGGCAAATCGAGAGAACAAGCCTAGGCTTCGTATAATGGTGGAGTATATAACCTCTATTTGCAAGCCTCACATGTGAAATAAATAAAAGGGGGGATTCAGAATATTAACAACACACATGGGTGCTCAAGCCCACAAAGCTCCACCTCTAAAACGTTCTTTCGCTCTTCCCAATCACTTCAGGAAAGGTAACTACTCCTAATGAAACTGAATGGTAAAATTAAATTAAAACAGGTTACTACAACCGGGCCACTGGGATGATAAGTAACCTTATGGCCTGAAACTTCGAATACATTAACCATAATGGCCACATTCCAATATGAGCAGTATGATAAAATGTAAGATGTCTAGCTTAAAAAAAATGATATCATTAAACAAATGACAAAGAAGATTTCGCCTTAAAATTCCACAGTAGTAGTAGTAATATACTCACCCAACCAACCAATTCAATCCAATCTTGGTAGTAATATACTCACCCAGCCAACCACCCTGTACAATTTGCTCTTAACGACCCTGCACAATCTTATGAATGCCATAAAATACGAACATAAAGGGACCATTTGGTCATTCAAGGGAGTCCTTGCACACTCAACCTTGAGAAAGGTAAATATATGAACCAACCCATTATTTTTCAGGAAATCATCAATCCTCTCTTAAACTCATACAAAGTGATGGCTTCCGTTACTAACAAAGACAGTTAATTCCATAAGTCAATCAACGTGTTGGAGAAATAAAATCCTTTCAACTGCAGTCTAGTTTATCTTTTCAATTTCTCAATTTGTGTCCTCTCGTCCAATTCAATAGGATATCTATATATAGTTCTTGTATCATATTTATCAATGCTTTGATTATCCCAATTAATTAAATCATCTATTCGCGTTTAATTGATAGATTTGAATTTAAGGCGTTTTTCGTTAACAATTAACTATCCAGAGAAATAAATGCGTAACCTCACAACATTAGGGAAATAACACACATAGTGATACCAACAACATGTTTGTAAACGTTATACGTTACCTCACAAGAGCTATCGGTTAACAAGCTTATCTTTATTCAACCAGACATAAAGACAGATGTCATTAGTTTGGGTAGCAATGTATATTAGCTGTTACTTGCTATTTGTCATCAGCAAAAGCTAATGGACGTAAAGATAACGTTGACCTTACAGTTCCGTTTATTTGCAGAAGTATAGAGCTAATTAAATAAGAATCTTTAGTTAGACACACTTATTTTCTAACACTTGTAATATTAATTATCCAACTATTAGTTATTCTTACAAAAGGGCCATCAGCGGTAGAGCCTCTAATTATAATAGAGTTAAATAACACAACCATTAAGGAGTAACACAACATTTTACCTTCTCAATATGAATGTAATTCATCTCCTTATACTTATTCTCACATTGGTCATGTACTCACCGGTAACTAACCTTTAAAAATTCGTTGTAACTAATGAAGATTTTCGATTATTAATGAGTAAAGGTTCGGGAATCTCTTAAAATTAATTTAAAGCCCACTAAACAAGTAATTAGTACAACAACTAATAAAGTTATACTTATATTTAGTTAAAAGTAATTCTAATTAGAAAATTGGTAAACAGTGTTAAAAATATAATCCACAAATGAATAACACACTTAAAGAAATTCATTATTAACAACAATGAATATGATATGGGTAAGCCTGTTTGTTTTTAATTATGCACAAAGCTACACAAGGGCTATCTGTGCTCTGCCCACCACGCGTATCGAAACCCGGTTTCTAGCGTTGTAAGTCCGCAGACATACTGCTGTATCACGAAGGGGCAGTGTTGTAAGTCCACTGGGAGCGATATGGGTAAGAAAGAGTTACTGAGTACTTAAATCATTTGAATAGTAAATACGTCATCGCTAAAGCAGCCAACAACTTTGTTTTCATTTGTAAAAGGAAGAACAATTTTTATAAATTTCTGTAAAGAACTGGGGTTTAATTCAAAAACATTAAAACCTTCGAATAAATAGGTGTACAAAAACGTTAGAATTTATATCGATACTATCATACAGAAACGCATTCAATTTTATCAGACTTTGAAATACTTTCTGTAAAATGTATAATGTAATACCTAAATAATTTTGGGTTCCCAAACATAAAATACATTTTAGGTTTATCGTCAGGGCTAAAAAAAATATGACGAAGGATTTATCAATTCTGATAAGTAATAGCCTGAGATGTGATATTATCAAACAGAAAACCAGTGTTAATATATTTATTATCACCAACAATTCCGTTGAATGTGAAGAGAAAATTAAAGCCTTTGAAACTAAAACAATAACAACTTTTTTGATGAAATTAAAACGAGACTTTTATCAACAATTTCACGATATTCTAATAATTTTAGGAAAATTAATAATTTTAGGAAAATTAATAATTTTAGGAAAATTAATAATTTGCACTGGTAAACACATATGTTTCTATGGCAATGTCACTCATGAAAATTAACACTTTTTAACATTAAACGAATTATTGTAGGCTGTGCATCTTTTAATTGATTCGGCCAACATGTCTTCTAACAAATACAAGGAATATCTATGGGAGTTGCAAATTTGCATTTATTAAAACTTGAATTTTTATACATAATAAATCTTAGTAAGAACTACTATAATAAAGCTTTAAACAACAGCCACGCTTGTAGATATATTGATAATATTTTATACGTAATTATCAACGTTTTCTTGACACAGCCAAATAAATTTATCGACCAAACTGTCTCGAAAAAAATTTTTAACTAAAAACAAAGCATACTATCTGGATTTAGATATCGTTATCGTTGATCAAACATCCAAGCTCAAAGTTTTCAATAAAACAGACACTCCCCGCTTCTAAACAAGTTATGTTACAATGTTTACTACTCACAGTTTATTGGCCTGGCATAGCATGGTGGTTAGGGCGCCAGACTCGCAATCTTCAGGTCACGAGATGAGCCTTTCAAGCGTGGAAGTGTAATAACGTGATGGTCAATCCTACCACTCTTTGGGTGCGACTGGCTGTTTCTCTGTGGTCGGCAACATATAGCTTTGCCATAAAACAAACAAATACATCCTATTAGGTACAATAGCGTTATAAGATTTCGTGGTCAACACGAGTAAATTTATCCGCATTTTTCACAATCAAAGTTTATCTTAACACATTTTTAGCACAAAACTCAGTCAATTTTTCGGGAAACTCAATAATATTATTGCTATTAATTATGGGTTGAAAACTTATCACTACGTTTTTAAACTTTCACGTCTACACTTTAATAACTTAGAAATTGTTTAAGGTTATATTGAACTGTTTTAGTGTATTCACCACCATTAGTTTTACCTCCCGTTTTTTAAGCTCTTACTACATATATATATATATATAGAACTAGTACTAGCTATATAACACTTACATATATGGTATAACATTACGTCATTAATTGTTGATAAGTGCTTTAAATGTAACATTTACCATTGTTGTAATTTCCTTTTGTAAGTTTTATTATGGTTGAAGTTTATTGAATCTTATCAACTTTACTTTTCGGCTGTTACAGAAGATTTAACTATATTTATTACCTCCTATTACTTGCTCCATGGGTTTGTTAAGTGTTAGAGGTTGGTGAAAGTATGGTTAGTTATGTTAGCCATACTTTATAGTATGATTAATGAAAGGCCTCGTCGGCACTGAATATGGCAGGTGTTTGATATAATAAAACATAGTCTTCTTTAATTTCACTCATAAGTTCTTCCCTAATAACGTCTTTTGACCAATGAAAACCCATTAAACGACTCCCATAGTGTAACTTTAGAGGAGCCTGACATCTGAGTTTTATTTTTAGGAGAAAAGTTACTGTTTAGGAATAGAGTCAAGTAGCAAGACAGTACCAATAGTACGAGCAAAAACTAATATTTATGAAGATACAATAGAACGATTAATAATAAATATGAAACTCAATGAATACCTGAATCGTACAACATACAGCTAGAATATTGTTACTCTAGTAATATATACTTAGCAATATTAAATGTAAGAAAAAAACAGTACGCCCAATACCAGGCCGTCTGAAGTATTGTTTATACACTGTTATGCTGACTTTCGGTTGTCGAACGCATATATTAAATCTACGAAAGTGCTTGAAGCTAATGACTAGCTTTAGTAAGTTAGGTGTTCTTTTCATTAGGTTACTTTTCATTAATAAGATTGGTTACATTGCCGTAGGAAGTCATTTTTGAGTGGTCAGGCCATTGCCACATTGCCATTTCTATGAGGGTATGGGGGGCATGCCCCCCTGAAATGTTTTGAAAATTTAATGTTACGAGATTGAATCTTGAGTCATTTTAACTACATATACACAAAGTGGTGTATTGAATTAAAATAAGTAAGTTTTAATACGTAAGTTGTAGCTATAAATGCCATGTAATAGTGGCCAGGCCATGGCCTGACTGGCCTTACCGCTTCCTACGTCCCTGGTATAGAAGGTTTAAAGTATTCAGTGTTATTATTATACTTTTAATATAGATATTTTTTATATTGTTAGGTTAGTATATGGATTTAGGACTAACCTAAATTTTCTAAGCAAGCTGAACAGCTTCAGATAATATTGGGTTTATATTTTCGCTCTTTCAGTCGTGCGAGCGTTATAATGTTACGGTCAGCCCACTATTCGTTAAATGCTACCACGATTAAGAGCTACTGGATTAATTTTTAGTTTTGAACTAAGTAGGTAACTTGCTCAAATCGGAACTTAACGTACAGAAATTAATAAATATGAACTACAGTACAAAAAAAAATATTTCTTTTCCTGCCACATTTAATTGTGTGAGCAGAAATACAGCCTAGAATATTCAGTTTTAGGATTTGGCCTGGAATAGTCAGCACAGGAAAAAACAAAACTCCAAGTAGCTGGAACTGTAATTGTTGTCTTTCCTGAAAACCTTTATATTTATGTATAATACTATTGCATACTATATTGATCATAAGCGTCAGAACCGGGGGGTTGGGGGGGGGGGCAGAGTAGCACGTGCTCTCAATAATTAAATTGGGTTCCCAAGTATCTATGAAGTCGGCTGACTTTGGCAGGTGAAGTGAAAGGAGACTGCAGTTCTTTGGCATATGTATAATATGTACACTAGTCACGACCTGAAACATTTTTATTATCAGACAGGCAGTAACACAGCCTATGTATGCATATCTTGGATTTTTCATCTAAATAGTATTTTAAATATCTCATCAATAAGTCATCAGAAATTTACATTACTATAGAGCGTTTCTTTATATAAAATGAGGCAGGCGGTAGCACTGCCTATGTATGGATGGCTCGGATTGTTCATCGAAATGGTGTTTTAAATATCTCCTCAATAGGTCATCGGAACTTTACAATACTATACAGTGTTTCCTTTTATAACAATATCTATGTAATGACTGAGTCTCGAGTTATGGGAATGTCTGTAAATATCATAACAAAAGTTTGAATTTCTTGTTCTTCTCCTTCTTTTTTATTACATGATAACTCAAAAACCAAAACTGGTGTTAATCAATTTCACTGAGGTGACATAGTTTCAAATGGAATATAAGTATTAATGATAACCAGTAGTAATTTTAAAAAATCATAATTCTGGTGTAAACGATTTTATCATTAGCCCTTGGAGTCAGCATTCTTACAGAAATTTGGTGTTCCTTTAAAAAAAGCTTAAGTACAGGGTGAAACAGGAATTACCAGCCAATAATAGATAAACAATAAATATTACAGTTGGAACTTCATTG
>NW_013666497.1:133992-135727 GCF_000517525.1 Limulus polyphemus
TGTATTTAGAACTTGATTATAAATACAACCTCCCTATGTCTATTGAAACACTGTATTAAAAAAATCAAGCAGAAAAATAAAGAAAAAACTTTTCAAAAAAGAAAGAAAATATAGGGATGGCTAATATCAATCCTTCAAAAACAATGCAAACAAGAGAGTAGGGATGAAATTTGCATCATCCCTACATGATAGCATAGGCACACAGTGTAGTAGAATGTTAACAGACAAAAATAGGATAAATTAAGCTCAGTTATGATTGAATAGTTATATATATTGCTATATGTTAATTCTTGCTTGTGCTGTTATGTAAGGATGATACAAATGTCATCCCTACTATCTCGTTTGCATTGTTTTGGAAGAATTGATATTAGCCATCCTTATATTTACTTCCATTTTTGAAAAGTTTTTTTTCCTTACTTGTTATTTGTATGACTCACGGTTTTTGTAGTACGTAAAAAATAATTTAATTTGTATTTTATATATTTTTGTATGTACGATACAGTACTTGTTATTGTGTGGAATTGTTGAATAATACTTTAAAGCGTTTTCATTGATTGTCTGCACCTACCTCCTATTGGTGTAGAGAAAAAAGTATTAAGCTGAAAAAGCCTGCAGTGAAGATTAATCAAAACTGAACGCTAATTATGGTATAGAACATTAAATTGTCATTCGCTAAACCATTTTATATTAGATGACAAATTTTGTGATAATTCCTAATTTAATTTGCTAAAACTATGATTAAGTTTGACTGTTCAGTTTCTCTGGGTATGTGAATGAGCTAAACATATACTAAGCCTAATAACCGAAAACGCAACGTTTACAGTACCATTGCCCAACAGTATAAATTCTAGCATATTCCGGACATAAAAATACCGTTTAACGCATATTTTCAAGCAGTATGCAGTAAAAAAATAACAATAACTAAAGATACGTCATGCTGAACAGAAATGTAAATGTGAATATATATCGTAAATTATGGTGTCACAGAATTAAAGTCGATGATTTGGAACAACAACTGACACTGTTATATATATATATATATATGTATAGGTTTTTGCCCACACTTCACTACATTGACACCAAACGAAGTAAATTTAACAGTCTGAATAAAACTTTTTGATGACAGCTAAATATACATCATTTATGGGTGCCGAGTTTCTGACAACCCACTAACAGTCAACAAGATTCCAAACTTCTTATTTTACCATCAAATGTCTTACAAAAAAAACTGCATGATGGAAAGGTACACTAAAGTACTTGTTTTTTGTTACTTTTTCTTTGTTATTTTTTTTCCCAAACAAGTAAGTTCACCCTTTTTGGGATTAACTACTTCACAAAACTCACTGAGATAGAGATTTGTAAAACTTTCCACTTTATAGGGCTATCTAACAGCAAGCAAACAAACCAAGCACCTGAAGTTTTCGGTGAATTTTACCTGCGAATCTTCAAGTGATTTTACTCAAACAACAAAGATCTAACTGCGAAGATAATAAATGTGCCATGATAAAAGTTATTAACATCCATTAAGCCTAAGTGTCTGGTTTTAGTTATAGTATGCATTGCCAAGCTCATCCCGCCAATAAAACATAATATATGATAGTGGTCTAGACGCTATATATTAGGTCGTCAAGAAATTAATGTGAAAAAATCTGAACAACTTATATATCAAGACAACATTTCTTAGATGAAATAGTCTCCATTCTTATTGGTGATCCTTTTCCAGCTTACAATCAGG